>NC_057799.1:154427354-154641674 GCF_018294505.1 Triticum aestivum | reverse complement strand
AGTCGCCCTATATCTTTGACTTGCACACACACACAATTTCGATGGCTCTCTTCATCGATCTCGCACCCACCCACTTGATCCTCTCTTCGACTCTATCGATAGCTATGACCCCTCCCTCTCTTCTTGTGGATTGCCCGACCCTCTATGTATGATATGGATAGGCCTCCATTTCACACACATTGCATGCAAAAATTTGTTTGAGATGTCATCGACACATATTCCCACAAATAATTCACGAAATCAACCCCCCACCCCACCCCCATCCCAAAACAAAAAACGCTCACGAACGCGGTTTGTATCTCTCACACACACCCACGTAGGTGGGGGACGTCCACGAAGAGAAGAGGTGCATGCACGGCGCACGTACTCCCGTCTCTTTCCCAACCACACCCGCGCGGGTACACGGTGGAGCTCATTTCTGTACGAAAAAGGCAGCCCACGTGGTAATTTGGCACGTGTACTGGTTGTCCACTTGGTGGAGGGAGGATCGTCTACCACGGGTGAACAAACAAATTGCGACTTGACGTGTTATGTTAAAAAAAGAGGCAAACCATGTGGGGCCTACCTTAGAGGCAAGGCTCTATACAATGGAGTACTTTTGATGTGTCCCGTCAACTCGCAGAACGAGGAGAAGCTTGCTTAGTACGCCGTCTCCCCCGCCCACGGGCGCGGTGGCTCGCAAGATGAGGTGAAGCTGGCTCCGCCTTACGCCCGCTCCCTCGCCCATGCGCGCGGTGGCTCGCAGGACGAGGAGAAAAATTTACTACTCCCTCCGTTTACTCCTCGTCCCTACTACCTTGGTTATAGAGATTATATCATATTTTTTAGAATATATATGTCCTTTAGTAGATTTCAATATGAACTACTAGTACATACTCCAAACACTGATGTATATAGACGTATTTTAGAGTGTAGATTCACTCATTTTGCTCCGTATGTAGCACTCTCCCTCGCCCCTCGACCCTCGCCCACGTGGTGGACGTGCAGCAATTCATTCGGTCTCATATAGCCAAAACAATATATACTGCACTACCATTATTGCTCGACTTCCCGAAGAGCGAATCACAAGGTTAATATTTTGGAGATGCCAAGCGCAAGGTTATAGGAGAACGAGTAGTAGGTGCCGCGTCATTTATAAATAAAGTTTTTTTCTTCAGTGGCATGTACGCAATATGATAGGTTCATATGGAGAGAAAAGGAAACCGCTCCACTATATACATAGTCAGGACGGGCCAGCCGACAAGGTTGCCTATTGGGGTTGCTCTCTTCACACTCTCTCGCACAAAACGACTGTGGCCACATCTCTAACATCCCGGCGGATCATGTCCGCTTAGGGAAGGGGTGGATGCTTAGTGTAGATGCGGTGGCTGTCGCCGACGGCGAAAACCCACTATCGGCACGTCCCGATCAGGGGTCCCCGTCGTTCTCTCTCACAAAGCCGGTGAGGTTGCCTTCGTCCCTTGCTCACTGCCGCGACGTGGGCAGTTACCGACTCCCGCCGCCCTCCTCAAGGTTGAGCTACGCCCCTCAGGTACAACTCCCTTTACAGCCGGCTTGCACCACTGCTCCAGCTGCCCACATCACTCCCTGTGGATATTTCTCTACTTCTTTGCTCCGCACATACCTCTACTGGCTTCTACGTACTGTATTTGTGATGAGTTTATGTCTCATCAACTAGTCCCAGTAATCTTATTCTAATCACGCTTCTTCAATTTCTTTGCCACAGGGATGCTCATCTCGATTTTGGTGAAACTGCACAAAATGATCCGATGGTCAAAAGGTTGCAAACTTCATTTATTAGGAAGCTCGAACATTTCCAGCAAATTGAAGCCTGGTCAGGGTTCACGGTTCAAGGGCTAGGGACTGCATGGATCGTTTTTTTCTTTAGCTGCCTCTGTTCCAAAATAAGTGTCAACTTTAGTAGTAGTACAACTTTGTACTAAAGTTTGCACAAAGTTGAGACACTTATTTTGGAACGGAGGGAGTACATATTTGCTATAATATGTCAATCATTGAGATGCAATAGCATGCATGTTAGTCTCCTTTGTATTTGATGAAATGTTGCAACGGGCAACCTTGGACGCAAGATACATGTAACAGAAGCTGGAAGCTTCATAGCATTGTACAAATTTATCTCGCTGATAAATTACAGTACGTACTATACTAGTACTTCCTCCGTTCCTAAATATAAGTCTTTGTAGAGATTTCACCATGAACCACATGCGGATGTATATAGATGCATTTTAAGTGTAGATTCATTCATTTTGTTCCATATGTAGTGGAATCTCTACAAAGACTTATCTACTAGTAATAGCTAGCCCCCACTACTAGGAATTCTCTATCCTCTCCTTGAGCCACATCATCAAAATTGATGTAGCCGTTAGATGAAGTAAATCAGTCCATAATAGCCGTCTAATCTAGACGTTGAGAGGCTCTGCACTAAGCCACATGCAAGCATGCAGAAATACCGTGGCACATGCATGTGAGTGGGTTTTAAATCACATCAACATGTCTGCATGCAAGCATGCACCGGTAGCATGCATGTAAGTGAGCTTTTAAGTCCCATTAACATGTCAAAAAGAAAAATATAATCCCATTATGCAGTAGGAGTTGGCTGATCTTTTTTCCTTACGTGGGATGATCTAAA
Source organism: Triticum aestivum (assembly GCF_018294505.1). NCBI lineage: Eukaryota > Viridiplantae > Streptophyta > Magnoliopsida > Poales > Poaceae > Triticum > Triticum aestivum. Next base: position 154,639,027 of record NC_057799.1, on the reverse strand, counting down.
TGATGATGGGAGTTTATTTAGTTTGGCTACCACATTTGTCATGCAGTTATAGAGTTTTTTTAGTTCTATGAAATCGATAATTTTGCGCAGAGAGATATACCGCTGTTCCGCGACAATGCGCGGGGACTCATCTAGTAATATTTAGGAATGGAGGGAGTACTATGTAAAGAGTTAGGTGTCGCACGGTGATAGTGTGAGGTGGGCCATGTAATCACTGAGCCTGTGTGTTTTCACTGCTCTTGCACGCCTCAGCTGTAAGAATGGAGAAAATTGTAATCTAGTAGTAGTACCTCATTTCGCCGAAAGCGTGGGACATCCAGCAGTCCTACCACCTCAGTAATAAAGACCAATGAGCCGTCAAATCACATAGACCCAGCAGTAAGTTGGACGGACGAAGCAACCATCACTCTTGCGCCAGTGAGAGGTCGCGTCCGCTCTTCCCGGGCATGAATGCGGCACCGATTCTTTGGAGGGCGCTGACCGTTTCGGGCGGGAAGCGCGCGCGGGCGATGGAGGGGCTTTGGGTGGGCCAGGCTGGTTAGGAGCGGGCGTGGCAGCTGTCCACATGTCCCTACCGGACACGCCCGGAAACGAGAGGATGCACCGACTCTCGCGGCTAAAATCGTACTACACTACACAACATCTCTCTGTAGGAGTAGGTCGATCTGTCGCTCTCTCTAACACACACATGTTGTTAAACACACACACACACACACATGCACACGCACGCACCTTGGTCCCGTTGCACCTTCTAACGTGACTTATTACACCTAGACGGAGGCAGTAGTAAGCATACGAGATACGGTGGCACACTGACTTAAGTCGAATACAAGTGCCCAAAATTTGTGTGCATGTTATAATAAGGATTCACTTAAAATAGTACGTGAGCGAACAGAGGGATCAATTGGACAGTGTTCCCGAGCAGTAGCGAGATGTGTGAGGTAAGATACACCGCTGGCGCTTTTAATTTTTCTTATTAATTTGTTTGTTTCACCCTCTGACTGGTGGGACCCAACGTACTACGTGGAGAGAGGTAAGGTGACTAAGGCTGCATTATTTCTGCACCACTGTGGATAGTCTTACCACCAAAGCCACATGACACGATTATGATTGAAATCCCAATGACTCCCACACACACAAAAAACACGGCATGCTTGTCACACGAATGCAGGAATGTATAAAAGGTTATTTCCCTCTCGTTGAACATAACGGGAGGGTTGTGTAGCTGGTTAGCCTGTTCGCTCATCAAACTTGAGGTCTCGGGTCGATAACTACTTGAGCATAATTTGCCAGGGATTCTTTGACTGGTCAAAATGTTTTCTAGGGTTTGCACGCTTCACACTCTCTCTCCAGTATATATATACACGCTGGAGCCTCAGCGCTTGTAGTTGCTCTCTTCACACTCTCTCGCCCTCTCCCGCTGGAGCCTCAGCGCTTGTAGTTGCTCTCTTCACACTCTCTCGCCCTCTCCAGATCTAAACAAGACTTCGTTGGCCTCTCTCTCCCCTCACTGCTGCTCAAAGAGCCGGCAGGATCCGTCCGCCGGGAAGGGAAGGAGGCTTAACGCTGTCGCCGTCGGCGAGGGACTACCGGCGCAGCTGTTCACTTTCCACCCAGCGGCGGCGCGGGAGGGCCTCCGACCCCTTCTTCTTCGCCGCCGTCCCGTCGCCCACCGAACCACGCCCCAAGAACCTTAAGGTATAATTTACTTACTCCACATGCATTGCTCTAGCTGCATGTATACCATGAATCTAGGACGTGGTTCAAAGAGGAAAGGAGTGGGGGAAAGTAGTGGGAAAAGTTGTATATAGCATGAATCTAGGACGTGGTTCAAAGAGGAAATGAAGGGGGAAAGTTGTATAGCATGAATCTAGGACGTGGTTCAAAGAGGAAAGGAATGGGGGAAAGTAGTGGGGAAAGTTGTATCGCATAAATCTAGGACGTGGTTCAAAGAGGAAAGGAAGGGGCGAAAGTACTAGTTCAAAAAGGAAAGGAAGGGACAAGGCTGTAGAGTTTGAGCAGGACTAGATTTGCTGCGCTCACATAGGGAAAGGTGTCTAAAGATAACAAAACTGGGACCAACACAAATATGCTCCTTGGTTGTTTGTTCTTTGTTGCAACAGACTGTGCATGACCACAGTACATCGGTAGATGCACATGGTGCTGGTGCGTCCACTGTCCCGTGCAACTCATTAGCTGTTGTTAATCTAAGGCCCTGTTTGGTTAAAAACTCCCTAGTCCCTACCTGCTTGGTTCCAGGGACTAAACATGGACTAGAGGTTATTAAATGACATGCTAAAAGACCATGTTACCCCTAGTAATGAACTAATAGAGACAAGGTGCGATGCGTGGCAGGGGCAACTGTTGGAAAAAGTCCCAAAAAGACTCCCTCGGGGTCTTCTTTCTTTAGTCCCAAATGCCCACTTTTAGTCCCTAAAAGTCCCTCCTGTTTGGTTTAGATGGGACTGACACGGAGTTTTTTTAGTCCCTACACCAAAATGTCCCTGTAAACAAACACCCTCTAATAATGCCGCTGGAAAATTGATGCAATGCCACAGTTAAAAGCAAATTACATGTTTAACGAATTTTATTGTTAATATAATCTCTATGTTAATATTAATCAATGCCACCGTTTGAGAAATGCTACTGTCTTGCTTTCTTTCCCATTTAGATAAGGTAGATGCTTCTTTTTGTTGGCTTCTGTGTCATCCACCGTTATTGACCACTAATTGTTTCCTTTGCACCTCTGTGTAAACAGGGTTATCTACTTCACCTCGTTGCCATTGTGACCTTTTGTTGCACTGCACAAAACACTTTTGTTTTAAGAGTGTTTTGTGCAGTTCAACCAAAATGTCACACCGACAACGTTGCTTGATTGCTTGATCTTAGTGGAACTGCACAAGAGGAGATCTTACTTCCTATCCGTTAAGGCGAATTTGGTTCAGATCTTCTTCTTGTGAGTTGTTTGAATTCCGCATCATGAGAGGTCAGTACTAGCCTTCTTTCACATGATTCTGCAGTGTGCTTTCATATGTTGTGCTACTTGTACGATAATGTTGCTTGATTTTAGTGAACTGCACAAATGGAGACAAGACTTCCAATCTGTATGTGCACCGTAATATCCCATTGAGGTAAGATAAGGATATTTCACAACTGCTGGCCTGTATTTTGCCACTTTCATCAGAAAATTAAGTTTAGTACTATACTTGTGCTCCCTAATTGACATGCCAAATCTTACATTGAAGGCGAAGCTTGTCTGTTATTGAACCAAGTGATGAAGGGGAAGAACAAGCGGAAGAAAAACAAAAATCAACTCCCGGTGCTGTAATGAAGCACTGGAACTGTGATGACACAAGTAATGATATAGTTTTGCATCTTAATTTATTGCTATGGCTGGAACGAGCAATTGTTTTGCCACTGATTTGATGCCACTCTTAATGTAATATGTAATTATCTCTACTTGTGCAAACAGGGATCTTCTTTGAAGATACCATATATTTTAGTGGAACTGCACAAGAAGATGTTGGAAACATTAAACTAATCGAGGAGTATATAGTAAGCATGGCCACCACCGTAGATAGCAACAGATGGTTCCGGAGAAGTGCTTCATCTGTATGCTCTACACAATAAGCCTCCTGACAAAGGTTGGTACTCGCCCACTGATTTCATCCATATGATTGAGCTTTGTCATCTCTATTGGTGTTGTGCTACTGTTTAGATACTGTCATGAAAAAGTGGTATTGTCCTTGAGAAGTGCTTCATCTGTGCTGTTTTAAATATTTCCTTTCCTTTTTTCGAGCAAACAGGGATGCTAGCATTTAGTAGTCCTCTTGTCTTTGCACAACAGGATCATCTTCCTCTGAAGAAGAATATGGAGTACGTGAAGTGACTAGTTCCGATTATGCCAGGATGAAGAAGCCCTGTCTATCTTCTCATCAGAAGGAGCAGTTGAAGGATGGTTACATTACTCCCCACAAGACCAAACTAACTTCAGCTCAGAAGGACTGACAAATCTCCATTTTTTTGCTGTGATGCGCGAGTACAATGTTGTTCTAGGATTCTTTCTGGTGAGTTCCATTTTTCTAAAAGTGTGCTCTACATGGACCATGTATGTGCCTGTTGAAACTGTCAATTCATAGTACAGTTTGCTTTATACTAATCACTTTTTTGTATTTGTGCAAACAGGGGTGCTCAGCTTGATTTCAATGGGAACTGCACAAAATGTTCATGAATACATCGAATCATTCATTTCCACCACAAGAAAGGAGGTGCCGATAAGTTCAAGGCGTTGCAACATATGAGGGCGAAATCATACAAGCTACGCGCGAATTTGGTTGATTTTGGTGGAACTGCACAAAAAGAACAGCTGGTTTATTTAGCACGAGGTGCCATGTCAATGTCCGAACTGATGGCAAACCCTGCCCATTCCACAATCGTAGGCATTTGATATTTTGGAATGGGACAACCTTGTCAAATTTTGCTCATTGATTTTAGCAAGACATGCGTTTGATATTTTCGAATGGGACGCCCTTTGCTGTCAGCAGCGTCGATCAATTTTTTCTTTATTCTTTAGTTGTGAAGTAAATATTGCCTCTGACATGTGAGTCGCTGAGATGCATAATCATCGATTGTTTTGAATGTTCTCTATGAATTGCCAGGCCTGTGTGTTTGATTGCAATGTACAGAAACGCTAAAAAGCTGCTCAAACTCTTTGTACTCCTTCTGTTCCTTTTTACTTCGCACATTGTGAAAGTACATACTTTTTTGTATAAGATTGGTCAAAGTAGAGATACTTTGACTGCAGACAAAACTTGTATGCAGACTAGAAAGGACCGGAGGGAGTACATGTGAAACTGCTGCAAACGAGGTGATCACCCTGGGAATAATGCTAGTACGTATTGTTTTGCATGTTCATCCAATGCCAGTGATACAGGAATTCGAACTAATCGAAATAAATTCATTCATACACGGTCGGATTTCATATAAACATGCCGGATTTCATTACATTTCATACATTCTTCAACTAAAAAGGGGTGCGCTGGAGGTATAATTAATTAACCGAAGCTACCCACCTGTGTCCCGCTGAGCCGAACAGAAGCTTCAGTGACTTAACTGCAGGTGCAGTTGCGTAACTGACATGTGGCCTGTTGGGCCCACGTGTCAGTCAGCCAACTGCACCAGCAGTTAAGTAGAAGCAGCGTTCTTCTCCAGCGCAGCTCTCCGACTCCACGTCGCCGCCAAGAAGCTAACCGGCCGTCAATGGTCAACCCGCCTAGCTTGGCTTCAACCGGAGGGTAGCAGCGGTGGCCTTACTTGGACCCGAGCGGCGGCGACCTACCGTGTTCTACTCTTCCTCGTTTTCTGTGTGGCGCGGCCTCGTTGGCAGCGGGGCGGGGCCTCGGCGGAGCCGGCGATGTCCTCTGTCTCGTTGCCGGCGGGCGGCGCCTCAGCGGAGCGGTGGAAATCCTCCCCCACGTTGCCGGCAGGGTGGGGCCTCGGCTGAGCCGGCGATGTCCTCTGCCTCGTTGTTGGCGGGGCGGGGCCTCGGCGGAGCCGGCGGTGTCCTCTGCCTCGTTGTTGGCGCCGCGGGGCCTCGGCGGAGCAGGGCCTCGTCGACGCCAGCGGAGCGGGGACTCGTCGGAGCCGGCATTGTCCTCTGCCTCGTCCTCGGTCTCGCCAAACAGCGCCTCGCCCGCTTCATCGCCCTCTTTGCTAGCCTCTTTGTAGGCGGCCGCAGCCTCCGTCACCCGCATGCGGTACCGCCAGCGCTCGAGGCGGCCCTTGCGGGCGGAGCGGTACGAGTCGAGCAGCGCCTCCTGCTCCGCCCGCTCCGCGGCGATCTGCTCCTCCGCCTGCAGGTGCTCCTGGAGGAGATGGTGGTTGTAGGCGGCGTCGGCCTGCGCCTCCCGGAACTGCTCCTCACGCATCTGCCTCACCCTGTCCATATATTGGGCACGGGCCTCGCCGATGGTCATGGTGCAATGCACCGGCGAGGATGGCGCGGAGGAGGGGGTTGGCGCCGGATCGTCGACTACCATGTTCTCCATTGGGACGTCGTCGTCCTCCGGCTGCCTGCCGGCCAGCCGGTCGGCAGCAATGGCTGCCATCTCCTTGTGGTCCGTCGTCCGCCCGTCCCGAAGAGCGCTGGAGCGCGAGGAAGCCATGGTGGGCAGTAGTGGTGTGGACAGGAGAAAGGGAACGGATGCGGATGACTGCGGCTATGGCCGGCGCAGCAGTTTATATAGCAATGGTGGGCGGGCGGAGGGACGGACGTGTGGCGCCGGAGTAGCCGCCTCGGCAACCGCGTATCATTAATGTGGGCGGCAGATGGACGGACGGACGGCACTTGTGTCGTTTGAAGGCGGAGCAATCGCCTGCACCGGGAAGCGGGGCGGGCGGCGCTGACTGTTTCGCGCGGAAAGCGCGCGCGGGCGAGGAGATGACTTTACTTGGAGAGGATGACAATGGGGACCCACCAGGTCCATAGCCTCACGTACGCAAGTGCCTCCTTATTATATATATATATAACTATAATTTATTTTGCTTCCTCCTGGTTTCCTGACATCACGGTCCCACACCATTGTCAACCTATGTAGTAGTCAATAAACGAGAGAATTGCACAAGAAGCGGCCGACAGCTGGGACCAAGCAGCTCGAGCAGTATTTGTGTTTTTGAGGTGTGAGCACTGCAGAGTTTTTCGATGTTTAGCCCAGATATTAATTTTTCTCCTCTGAACAACAACGAAAACATCGCTGCAGGTATTAACTGGGCGGGCTGTGGCCCGTCTAGCCCAGGCCAGATATCCAGCCCAGATATTAATTTTTTTCAAGCTGAAAATGGCTAGCCCAGCTATACTTTTTTTAGGAATACCCAGGCAAGGTCAAGTTGTTATTCTCCGCCCCGCTGGGCTGCAAATCTTTCCTAGGAGGGATGCATTAGGCTTAACAAGAAAATGGGCTTTAAGAAATAATAAATGGGATGTAATTATAAAAACTGGGCAGTAACTATAAAAAATGCACCAAACACGTGATTACTTTATAAAATATTATTTTTGGATATTGAAAATTTTAATTTCATTAATTGTTGCGAGCGCAATGTTTCGTTGGATTTTTACGTAATATAAATTTATATTGAAATTGTATTTAATCTGACTAGAAATTTCGGGATAAAAATATTTCGGATCCCATCAAAATGTGGGAAATTTTATTGAATTCTGTTTTGAACGGTTGGTTGAAATGGGCTGTACTTTTAACAAACTGTAAATGGGCTGTAGTAAATTCCATTAGAATTCAAAAATGGGCTACACATTCTTACAAATCTCAAATGGGCTATAAGTTCTCTGCCACACACTTCTGGCCTTACTAAGTTGACGCGTCCCCTAAAAAAACAGAGTTGACGCGTATGCAAGGCTTTGTCAACTTATAGTCAACACACGGTTCTAGCAGCAGTGGCCGTTGGATGTCCATCCAACGGATGCCGTGCTTCTTCTTCAATCTCGGATATTCTAGCTTCACCCGCCCAAAAAATGATTCCTCCCCCTGACATCTGGGGCGCACCGTTTCGGAAGCTGACCTGTGGGCCTACTAAGTTGACGTACCAAGGGCTTTGTCAACTTAGTCAATATAAACGATTCTAGCTGCAGTGACCGTACGATGTCCATCCAACGGCCGTCGTGCTTCTTCAACCTCTGGTCTTCTTGCTCCAGCCGCCCAAAGCAGCGCCGGTCGTGCCGCCTGCTCCTGCCTCCCGTGGCCGGCTGTGCTGCCGCGGAGGCCTCACCGCCCCCTACTACTCCCACCGCTGGCCAGGCCATCCCTCCACTCACCCACACCCCCTGTTATTCTGCGGCGACGGCAGCGCAGCCGAACCAGTGAACCCTCGTACTCCTCTCCGCGTGTGCATCCACTGCCGCGTCTTCCCCGGCTCCGCGTCGTCCCCTTCCTAGGCCTCGCCGTCGTCCACCGCCCTGGTGCTCTCGGCGCGGCGTGGTCAACGTGGTCAAGGAACGACTTCCATCGGACGTGGACTGTACGTGGAGAGGCTGACAGCTGGGTCCACGGCAGCCGCAAGGAAGTGCCTCCTTATTACGCGGAAAATAATTATTCCTCCACCTGACAGCGGGGACCCACCGGACGGGCCACCAGTATTTTGCGAAAAAAATCGTTTCCCCCTGACTGCTGGGACCCACCGGACGGGCCACCGTATTTCGCGAAAAAAACGTTCCCCCCGCTGTCAGCTCGGACCCACCGGAAGTGCCTCCTTATTACGCACAAAAAAATGAATACTCCCCCGGCTAGCTGGGACCCACCTTGGTGGGAGGCTGACTTGTGGGCCTACTAAGTTGACGGGGACGAAGGGCTTTGTCAACTTAGTCAATATGAACGATTCTAGCTCCAGTGACCGTACGATGTCCATCCAACGGCCGTAGTGCTTCTTCAACCTCTGGTCTTCTTGCTCCAGCCGCCCAAAGCAGCGCCGGTCGTGCCGCATGCTCCTGCCTCCCGTGGCCGGCTGTGCTGCCGCAGAGGCCTCACCGCCCCCTACTATTCCCACCGCTGGCCAGGCCCTGCGGCGACGGCAGCCTCACACCGCAGCCGAACCAGTGAACCCTCGTACTCCTCTCCGCGCGGGCTTCCACTGCCGCGTCTTCCCCGGCTCCGCGTCGTCCCCTTCCTAGGCCTCGCCGTCGTCCACCGCCGTGGTGCTCTCCGCGCGGCGTGGTCAACGTGGTCAAGGAACGACTTCCATCGGAAGAGTACTGTACGTGGAGAGGCTGACAGCTGGGTCCACGGCCACAGCCCAGTTTTTTTGTGATTTGCCAAGTAAGTCGCTTTGTCAGGCCTGTTGGGCTGCAAATCTTTCAAGACGAGGAGAGCTTTCATTCGGCTGGCCGAGAAAATGGCCCATCAGTAATGAGAAATGGGCTGTACATTTTTAAAACACATCAAACCGGCAATTAGTTTCAAATATCTTTTTTTTCATTTCAAGATTTTAAATTACATTAATTTTTATGCGTGGAGAATTTGTTGGATTTTATATTGATATACATTTATTTTTAAAATCAGTTTGAATGTGAGTCGAAATTTCGGGATTAAAAACAGTTCGGACCGCACCGAAATATGCAAAATTTCGTATAATTTTTTAACCGTGGCCACAATATGGGCTGTAATGCTAACAAAAAGAATATGGGCTCCAAAAAAACCTTAAGAATTAGCAAATGGGCTGTAAATTATTAGAAATAATGGCAGATGGGTTGTATGCTGTTTTCCACAGATTTGAGGCTTTCCTAAAAAAAGGTTGACGCACAAGCACTGACTGTTGGATGTCCATCCAACGGCCGTCGTGCTTCTTCAATCTCTGCTCTTCCTGCTCCAGCCGCTCAAACAAGCGCCGGCGGGACTGCCTGCTCCCTCCTCCCCGCGGCCGGCTGTGCTGCCGCGCAGGCCTCACCGCCCCACCGTACTCCCATCGCTGGCCTAGCCATCCCTCTACTCACCCACACCTGCTGTTATTCTCCGGCGACGGCAGACGAACCAGTAAACCCTCGTACAGTCGTACTCCCCTCCGCGTGGGAAACAACTGCCGAGTCTTCCCTGCCTCCGTGTCGTTCCCTTCCTAGGCCTCGCCGTCGTCCACCGCCCTGGTGCTCTCGGCGCGGCCTGGTCAACGTGGTCAACGACCGACATGCATCTGAAGTGGACTGTACGTGGAGAGGCCGACAGCTGGGTCCACGGCCGCACGCAAGGAAATGCCTCCTTATTACGCGCAAAATAATGATTCCTCCACCTGACATCAGGGACCCACCGAAAGGGCCTCTGTATTTCGCGAAAAAAACGTTACCGCCGCTGACAGCTCGGACCCACCAGCTATATCTTCGCACGCAAGGAAGTGCCTCCTTATTACGCACAAAAAAATGAATACTCCCCCTGCTAGCTGGGACCCACCATGGTGGGAGGCTGACTTGTGGGCCTACTAAGTTGACTGGGACGGGGGCCTTTGTCAACTTTAGTCAATATGAACGATTCTAGCTCCAGTGACCGTACGATGTCCATCCAACGGCCGTAGTGCTTCTTCAACCTCTGGTCTTCTTGCTCCAGCCGCCCAAAGCAGCGCCGGTCGTGCCGCATGCTCCTGCCTCCCGTGGCCGGCTGTGCTGCCGCGGAGGCCTCACCGCCCCCTACTATTCCCACCGCTGGCCAGGCCCTGCGGCGACGGCAGCCTCACACCGCAGCCGAACCAGTGAACCCTCGTACTCCTCTCCGCGCGGGCTTCCACTGCCGCGTCTTCCCCGGCTCCCCGTCGTCCCCTTCCTAGGCCTCGCCGTCGTCCACCGCCCTGGTGCTCTCGGCGCGGCGTGGTCAACGTGGTCAAGGAACGACTTCCATCGGACGTGGACTGTACGTGGAGAGGCTGACAGCTGGGTCCACGGCCGCAGCAAGGAAGTGCCTCCTTATTACGCGGAAAATAATGATTCCTCCACCTAACAGCTGGGACCCACCGGACGGGCCACTGTATTTCGCGAAAAAAACGTTTCCCCCTGACTGCTGGGACCCACCAGCTACATCTTCGCACGCAAGGAAGTGCGTCCGGGCAAAAAAAAATGATTCGCCCCCCTGACTGCTGGGACCCACCAGCTACATCTTCGCAGGCAAGGAAGTGCCTGACAGTCGGGACCCACCTGGTCGAAGCGTACGTAGCATTGTCATTCTGGTCGCGAACGTGTACGTACATACTGGTGATGTAGAGGCGCGCACGTGTCGTAGTAGAGGCGCGCACGTAGCATGTACACGTACGTACAGCGGCCAGTGTGCAAGAAAGAAAATACGGCCACGTACGTACATACGGGCAGGGTCTCGAACGCCTACTCGCGCATACGTACGGCCAGGGCTCGTGTACATGGCTGGGTCGGAACGGAGAAACAGCGTCGTCGTCGTGTTCATGGGGAGCCAACCGGCTGGGTCGGAACGGAATGCGTCGTCGTGTTCATCGGGAGGGCTTGGACGGAACAGCCGATGGAAACGAGGCCTGGCGTACCGCAGAACGGAGGAAACGGCCTTGTGTTCGACCGGCCACGTTTGAAACGGGATCCTGTTCATCGGGAGGGGTCTGGCGTACCGCAAAACGGAGGAAACGGACCTCCTACGGTCGAAACGGGGGTCCTGTTGATCGGGAGGGGTGTGGCGTACCGCAAAACGGAGGAAACGGACTTGTGTTGGAGCGCTACGGTCGAAACGGGGGTCCTGTTCATCGGGAGGGGTGTGGCGTACCGCAAAACGGGACTCCACGGGACACTGTTCATCTCCACCGTCGACCCCCTCCCGCCTCCACGGGCTACTGTTCATCCACCGTCGACCTCCTCCAGCCTCCACCTGCGACTGTTCATCCACGGGCTCCTGTTCATCCAGCCTCCACCACGCGCTACTCCACCGGCTACTGTTCAACCAGCCCTCTCCACGGGCTCCTGTTCAACCACCCCTCCACGGGCTACTGTTCATCCAGCCCTCCACGGGGTGGTCCTGTTCATCCTGCCCTCCACGGGGTGGTCCTGTTCATCCTGCCCTCCACGGGGTCCTGTTCATCCAGCCCCAACCGGCTCGATCGATCGGGGTCCTGTTCATCCAGAGGCAACACCACGGGGTCCTATTCATCCACCCCCACCGGGAACTGTTCATCCAAACCCCCCCAGCAACGCTCACTGTTCATCCAGAGGCAGCATCGATCGGCTTCAGTTAGCAGCAGTAGCGAAGGAATCGCTCGATCGGGTTCAGTTAACAGCCATCGATCGATCGCTCGGGTTCAGTAACGCGTAGCCTGCAGTGCAATCGCTCGGGTTCAGTTAGAGCCCAAAGCCTCGCTCGGGTTCAGTTAGAGCCAACGCCTCGCACACACGCGCGTACGTGTACGAGAGAAACGCGCATCGCTCGGCCCCCGACCTCCCACCATAACCGGGAACTCCCCGAAATTTTCCTCGCCCTCGCTTCTACCACGGTTTTTTCCGTCATGGACGGCCCAAAGAATGTCATGCAGCTGCGTCTCCGGCCCGCCCAGGACGAAAAGCCCATTTTCTGTCATGATTTTTTGTCATAGAAGTAGGAGCCCACCACATCTATGATGATACCGGGTTTTGTCACAATTATCGTCATAGAAGTGTCATCTGTATGACAGAGAAAAATTTCGTTCGGCCCAAAATGTCACGGATGTGTCTTTTTTTTTGTAGTGTATAAGAGGGGTGTGTGTATTTTTTTGCAAAATTGCCATAGTTTCCTTCCTATCCGTCAGATATAAATCGAACGGCCTATACTGCAGGATGGCACGCACACCATCATCAACAACTCCGTTTTTTTATAAGAGTAGAGTAGAGATAGAGATAGAGACTACTACTAGCAATGTGTTGGCCCGTGCATTGCAATGGATCCAAAGTAGTAGAATAATACTTGTTCACGGGCTTGAAATATAAACACTCTAGTTTTGATATACATATATCAGTAAGAGTAAATCATGCTTCACTCAAAATATATTCCTCGGGTTGTTTTGATGGTTTGAAGATAACAGGTTTTAAAAATTTGGAGCTATTTTTTTAACATTTTGTAGCGTGGCACGGCATCCGGTGCACCTAATCGTATGAAAAGAAAATTGAAGTTTGGGTCGGTGGCACACCCTGCGGCAAGATGCCCATGTGGCCTTCTTCTATAACTAGCAAGATGCCCGTGCATTGCAGGGAACATCAAGATGCATTTTTTACAAAACACCTGTTGTGATTGAACCTTGCAGGAGTAATCCCATGTGTAAAAACTAATGATATCTTGAGAATTTTATCGAAAAAATGGTATCTTTGGAACAAGTTTTATCTACTACTGCTCCTTGCAGTGAGCGGTATGCAATGCATGTGTCAGCAGACATGACAGCTTGTCCATGTAAGTTGAACCACGGCGACCATCACGTTTCTTGTTTCTACCACTGCCACACCCACACGCGATTCCCACGACGCTACTCCAACCCACGACACGACGTCCCCTGATGTGCGCCCCATCCCTCTCGGCCCCACCACTCCTCTGCCTTTGTGTGCATGACATGCGGGCCAGCTGAACTGCGGCGACCATCAACTTTCTACCACAGCCACACCCAATTGGACGTGGTTTGCCTGCTCCGATCCGTACTCCCGCACCATCGAATTTTCATCCAGCGGCTGTGACACATTTCATCCCGGGCATCAATCCTCAGCTGGAGTACTTCTGTACTACAGGTAGTACCCGCCGGCGTGGCCATCTACGCCTCGTAACGTCTCGACGCCCAGCTGTGGTACCCTCGCCACGGCCACGCCACCACCGGCCGGTTCATCTCGAACGAGTGAGTCGCGAACCACGCCACCACCATGAGAATGACATGTGGGCCAGCCGCATTTAAGGTCCGCATGTCATTGACTCATAGGCCGGTGCACTAAGCCACTGAAGCTCGGTCCCGTGGGCCCCGAGAGGGGAATGTGCCCGTGCGTTGCGACGGATAGGAAGGCCTTGTGGTGCTCCCGCAGTACGAGCTCGTGCGAAACCCGGATGAGATTTGGTAACCAACTAGTAAGCTACACGTGCATTGCACACATGAGATTTGGTAACCAAATCTCTACTCTCTATATCTATATCTATATCTATACTCTTATAAAAACAGAGTTGGTAATGATGGTGTGCCTGCCATGCTGCAATATAGGCCGTCTGATTTATATCTGACGGATAGGAAGGAAACTATGGCAATTTTGCAAAAATATGCCCACACCCCTCTCACATTTGCAAATAAGGCCTTCTCTTGTTCATCCTTTTCTCCCACAACATAAACTACTCATACAAATGCATCTTGATTTTCCGTGGAACGCATGGGCATCTTGAGTCCAAGTGACTATGTACTTTCCTTGATATATGCAACTCTAGCTGAATTGTAAAACGATTGTCATGGCAGACCTTTTCGCTTCAACCTCTGGACCCGAAGGTGCGGAGTGTTTCCGAATACTCTAGCGGCAAAATAGACCGGGGTATGCGTGGAAACCAGGCGTAGGGGTCATAGTTGCTTGAACAGACAAGTTGTATCCGGCTAGTTATGTTATATTACATTATGAGTGTAAGAAACATCTTCCAGAGAGAATAGTTCCATTAAGGGTTCCTTTCCCTGGGTGTGCATGCATTAATGTGCATGTCCGGATTGTGATTGAAAGAATCGCAGTATACGTAACATCTGGGGGTTCACAATGGGGTGAATGCAAAAACATCTTTAATCCAGCGACCGAATATTCCCTGAAGAACGCTAGCTTTCGGCTTCACCCAGTCTGAGGTACACATCCAGATGACCCGGCAGTAACAATCGCAGAGGTGCTCCCTTTATGCCCCAGCCGAACTAACAGGAACGTAGGGCATAAGCATAGGAGCCAGGTAACCCAGCTTGGCCAAAACTTAAGTCATATCGATGCATATAATGGCGAAGAAAAGGTACATATGGGAAAAACGCATATGTGATGAGCTTGATGCTCGAAAAATAATAATAATAAGCTTCCGTCCGGGAAGCCCCCAGGTATAGTAGACGTACATGTTCGAGGATGTGTACATCACAGGTGCATGGTTTAGCCGCGCGAAAGCTTTAAGGCTAGAAAACAAAAAGGAAAAACGAAAAGAGAGGAAAAAATAATGGAAACAATAGGGAGAAGGAGACGAACAAATAGTTCGGCGCTAGGCATAGAATCTTCGGAGTCTGGCCGCGTTCCAGGGGTTCGGCTCTAGGCGATTGTCTGATGCATCACGCAGGCAGTACGCTCCTCCAGTGAGAACTTCGTCAATGATGAAAGGACCCTCCCATTTGGGCTTGAGTTTGTCCTTTTTCTTCTCCAGCAAGCGCAGAATGAGTTCGCCAACATTATAAATCTTGGCCCGTACTTCTCTGCTTTGATATCTGCGGGCCTGTTGTTGATAAAATGCGGAACGGGCTTTTGCAACATCGCGCTCCTCCTCCAGGGCATCTAGGCTGTCCTGCCGATCAAGCTCGGCCTCTCTCTCTCTTCGTACATGCGCACTCGAGGTGACTCATGAATAATATCGTAGGGCAACACAGCCTCCGCGCCATACACCATGAAGAAAGGTGTATATCTAGTAGTGCGGTTGGGCGTGGTCCGCAGCCCCCAGAGTACGGAGTCGAGCTCCTCAACCCAGTGCTTGTCTGATTCTCTCAGAGACCGCACTAGTCTGGGTTTAATGCCACTCATAATAAGACCATTAGCCCGTTCGACTTGACCGTTTGTTTGTGAGTGATAAACAGAGGCATAATCGAGCTAATGCCCAGATTAGCACACCAGGTTTTCACCTCATCAGCTGTGAAATTGGAGCCATTATCGGTGATGATGCTATCTGGAACACCATAATGGTGCACAACACCGGATATGAATTCTATCACTGGCCAGCCTCGGTCGTTTTAACTGTTTGGCCTCTATCCACTTAGTGAATTTATCCACCATGACCAGCAGATACTTTTTCTTATGGCTTGCTCCTTTAAGGGGTCCGACCATATCGAGCCCCCAGACCGCGAAAGGCCAAGTGATGGGGATCGTTTGTAGGGCAGTGGGTGGCATATGGCTTTGGTTGGCGAAAAGCTGACATCCGACGCAACGTTGGACAAGGTCCTGTGCATCTGCTCCGGTCGCTGGCCAATAGAAACCTGTACGGAAGGCCTTGCTTACGAGGGCCCAAGCCGCGGCGTGGTGACCACCGAGACTGGCATGAATTTCAGCCAAGAGCTGCCGCCCTTCTTCCTCAGAGATACATCTTTGAAGTACTCCGGTAGCGCTTTTCTTGTAGAGTTCTCCGTCGTGAACCTTGTAGGCTTTCGAACGTCGGACAATGCGGTGAGCCTCATTCTGATCCTTGGGGAGTTCTCGCCTATTAAGGTAGGCCAAGAAGGGTTCAGTCCATGGGGCAATGACTGCCATGATGAGATGGGCCGACGGTGTTATTTCAGTGGTTGAGCCCCCGATGGTGTCAGTGTATTCGGAATCTGGGGATGTGGTCGGATCCGGACTGTTGTTGCCGCTCTCCCCATGCCACACCACGGAAGGCTTAAAAAGCCTTTCCAGAAAGATATTAGGTGGGACGGGGTCGCGCTTGGCGCCGATGCGAGCAAGAACATCCGCCGCTTGATTGCTTTCTCGAGCCACATGATGGAACTCGAGCCCCTTGAATCAAGCTCACATTTTGAGAACGGCATTACGGTAAGCTGCCATCTTTGGATCTTTGGCATCGAATCTCCATTTATTTGAGATATTGCAAGGTTTGAGTCCCCGCGCACTTCCAGGCGTTGTATGCCCATGGAGATAGCCATCCGAAGACCATGCAATAAGGCCTCGTATTCGGCTGTGTTATTGGAGTCCGTGTATAATATCTGGAGTACGTACTGGACTATGTCTCCAGTGGGGGACGTTAAAACGATGCCCGCTCCTAACCCAGTTGGAATATGTGCTGTACTTTTTAGGGAGTTTGGCCTCAGTCCATTCAGCGACGAAGTCAGCCAGTACTTGGGATTTAATGGCTCGACCCGGTTTGTATGTTATGTCAAATGGAAGGAGCTCAATGGCCCATTTGGCAATCCGGCCCATAGCATCGCGGTTGTTTATTATGTCATTGAGTGGTACTTCGGAAGCCACCATGATCGAACACTCCTGAAAGTAGTGTGGCAGCTTCCGGGATGCCATGAAGACCGCGGATGTTATCTTTTGATAATGAGGGTACCGGGATTTGCATGGTGTGAGGACAGTGGATACGTAGTATACTGGCTTCTGAAGCGGGAATTCGTGTCCGTCCTATTCTCGTTCAACGACGAGCACGGCACTTACCAGCTGGTGTGTTGCCGATATGTATAATAACATGGGTTCGCCGACGTTCGGCGCGGCCAGGATTGGGTTGCTCGCTAGAAGGGCTTTTATTTCTTCCAGCCCGGTCGTTGCCGCATCCGTCCACTCAAAGTGATCGGTGCGCCGAAGAAGGCAATAGAGTGGCAATGCCTTTTCTCCCAATCTGGAGATGAAGCGGCTTAAAGCTGCCATGCATCCGGCGAGTTTTTGGACCTGTTTGAGGTCCTTTGGCGTAGCCAATTGTGACAAAGCTCGGATTTTGGCTGGATTTGCTTCAATTCCTCTATTGGAAATGATGAAGCCCAGCAGTTTTCCAGCGGGGACGCCGAAAACACACTTTTCCGGATTGATCTTGATGTCATATGCACGGAGATTGTCAAATGTGAGGCGTAAGTCGTCTATTAGTGACTCGATGTGCCTAGTTTTTATGACGACGTCATCCACCTATGCTTCAACTGTCTTGCCGATCTGTTTCTCCAGGCATGTTTGAATCATGCGCTGGTAGGTTGCCCCGGCGTTTTTGTCGGGTATATCGGTATGACCCGGCCAGACTTGGTGACTCACCAGAGACCTGGCCAGACTTGGCAACTCACCAGAGACCTGGCTAGAGCTTGGCGACTCACTGGTGATCCGCCCGAACATGGCAATTCACATGTAACCTGCCTGGACATTGTGACTCACTGGAGACCCGGCGGGCGGATCAGATGGACGACAAGGCCCAAGGCCCAGCAGGCTGGCTTATACTCTGGTGGGCCGGCTTAAGGAGAAAGGGATGACGAATATTTCCTTTACGAGGAAGCAAGACCCAGACTTGTATTCAACTTGTAAGAAAAGATAGACTAGTCCTAGTCCTACTAGGACTCCACATGTAACCCGCCCCTCTAACTTATATAAGGAGGGGCAGGGCACCCCAAAGAGGGAGAGGCAAGAAGAAACAATCTTTAGGGCTAGACACAAAGAGCCGGCCGAGCCGGCGATTCACTCATGATCATAATGAGACCTAGCCTCAAACAGCATGTAGGGTTATTACCGGATGATGTTTCCCGGGGCCCGAAGCTGTCTAAATCCTTGTCTTGTGTTGTGTCTCTCGATTCCGCCCAACCCCTCTCAAGCTACCACATAGATGCGTTGGCCTCGCGACTAAGTCGACACTTAGGACATCTGCCGTGACAATTCCACGACAGTTGGCGCCCACCGTGGGGCCTGCGCACAGTAGTGTTGTTCTTGGAGGGAGCTCTCCAGGGATCGAGGAGCTCGCGATCGTCAAGTGAAGAAAAGTCATCGATGAAAGATTAAAGTTTGAGAAGTTAGGGTTTCGTGCGTGCTGCCGCACATAAACTCGAAAGGCAGATGGATTTTTTGGCGTGCCGTTGTTAAGTCACGCGTTTGTAAGCCGTCCGAGAACGGCAAGATTTTCCAATGCGGCTGCAGATGTTTGTCCGCCGAAACCATCAAAGTTGCAAACGTTTTCTGTCCGAGTCACCGAGTTTTTGCCTCTGATCAAGTCAAAGAGTGCAGACAAGCGCATCAGCTCGATTGGTTGGTTTGGACTTGCCGATCGGGATGTCGCAGTACGCCACTAGAAGACAAGGAGAGTACGTTTTGGATTAGTACGTCATTAGAAGCCAAGTTAGCTTTTTCTTTGTCAACTCTAATTACTACTACAAGGAAGCTACGAGGAGGAGTTAAGGAAAGGAAAAATTGCCAAGTTGGACTGGCCCTTGATTACCAAAAAGAAGAAAAAAGAAAAGGAAAGAAGCCCATCAGAGGCAACCGACAGCATCCTGTTCCTCGTACGAAGCAGATTACCTACAGTGACGCGGAGACTGCCGTTGACTCGCCTGGCGGCTCGCACGTCTACGTCCTTGGACCCACTGACGCCGGCGCCGCCTCCGCTGGCTTTCACTAAGTTACTTCGCCGGGGCACCTCTCCAATGCTCTGCATCTGAGCTGCCGCCGCCGCGTGATGTTTTTCGCTCACCGCGCTCGACATGGCTCGTGCGCCTCTGGCCGCTGCTGCTCTGATTCGCTCCCGTGATTCCAAAAACGCCTTTGAGCCGCCGAGCTCTGCTGTGGCTGTGGCCCTGCCTGGTCTCCACCATCGCGGCTGCGATGCTTCTAGCCGCCTGATGCGCTTCGAATCACCCCAAGGCCTCACGCCGGGCGGTAGCCTCGCTTTATTCCAATGTGCAGGCTGCCTCCGCCGTTTCCACCTTGAGCACCCGTCGCGGACGCACACCTCCGGTTCACCACGCCGCCCCTGACTCACCTTGTTGGCATCCTGCTACTGGGTTGCTCCAAGATGAGCCGCCATTCTGCCGGCGCTTCTCCATCCCCGCGGACTTCTGTTTCCATGGCCGAGCCCTGCCCCGTACAGACCTCTCTTTTGAGCAATAGTTCAAGGCTGAGTCAATTTACATGCAGGAGCCGAGGCGATTTGAGTTTATGGCTGTTGCTGCCACTTCCCAGTCGCAGAGCATCATCTATCAAACAAAGTTGCCGTTGCTGCTCCATGTCAAGTCAGAAGGTTCCAAGTCCCAAGGAAATGAATAATGTCGTGTGGACTTGAACTGAGTCCAGGGAATCATCACGTACTAGTCCAACTGGTACTCGATCATGTGATTATGTGAAGCTGCGTACGGATGTAATCAGATTTATTCAAAGTTGAGAGTTATTTGCTGGAATTTTTTGGTCACTTCCAACAAATGGTCAAGACATCACGACGCACATCGCGATAGCTGCCGGGACCATATTGAGCCGCCGACCAGCCTAAACCGCCTTTGTCGCAATGAACGGATTATCCGTTGTCCGAACAAAAAACATCAGGTGATATCCATCCAGTTTACTTTTATCAGTACTTATTAATTTTTGAAAACAACCACTCTGCCCTATAGTGTTGTTATATACAGCTGTCGCCCCTGCGGTTCGGTTTACATCAACGCGCGGCCGACTCGCCCGTCCACACCACCTTACAACACGGAGGACAACTTGCTCGTCCGCACCAGCTTACAACACCGTGGCCGACTCATCTACCTGCACCCGCGGCTGACTCGCCCGTGAGTGATTTCAACGTCACCTAGTGATCATCAAATTCATGGCGGGTTACTTTCCGGCCTGGCACATCAGGTGATATCCATCTAAGATATATTTTATTGGCACGTATTATTTTTGTCAAAGAGTAGTTTATCTTTGCCTTGGTCTGCACTATTGTTGATGCAGGACAATTGTTCGCTACATCAAAACAAACATGGTTGACCCGCTCGTGGCCGGTTTACAACACCGCGGCCGGTTCATCTGTTTGATCCACCTCTGATGCTGAGGTCATCTTTTCCGTCCGTTTCTCGCGGCCTGGTCTATATCAACATACCGGGCCACATCCGTATGCGTGAGCTGATTATTAAGTATGAGCAAGTCACGGCTTGGGAAGCCCGGTTTTTTTTCTTCCAACAAAATTGGAGGCAAATTATCATGTATTATCAGCCGCCGTCCGCACTGGATGGTTCAATGGGCAGGCGCACAAGTCGCCACCACTACAGTTTGGTTAACTTCAAACAGCCAGTTGGAAGGGACAATTGGCCGAGTTGCTGACACAGCTCACACAGGATCATTTATAACCCGCCGCAGTTACCTCAACCTTCTGTGGATTCACATCGCGCTATCAACACCAATGATATACACCTTATGCTATGGTCAATATGGAGAATCTCAAAGCTAACAACTCGAGTCGTCTTGAGACTCGGGGGCTACAATGATATGACTCAGCAGCATTGGTCGGTTTCAATGCATTCAAGAACTCCGGGTCATTGGAGGGAAAAATAACCCGGTCCCGGAGGCTACCGCCATATTGGTGAAAATTTAAAGGCAGTCAGAAAATTTCCGGCTTAAAAAGAAGGATTCCGGTTTAGATCTGACTCAAGAGACTTGACATCTCCCACAAAGCACTGAAGCTCTTAATATCCGGTTTAAAATCCGGTTCAAGGGAAATTTATCTGCCACAAAGTTTTGAAGCTCTCAAATCCGGTTCAAAATCCGGTTCAAGGTAAATTTGTCTATCACAAAGCTTTGAAACTCTCAATATCCGGTTTTTCCGGTTCAAAAAGAATTTATCTCTCGCAAAGTTCGAGTTCTCAGGAAAAATTAAAGGGACCAAAAAGAGTCTGTTACAAAGCACAACCCAAACATAGGTACCCTGCTTTAATGACCATTGGGAGCTGATCGTATTCGAATTTAGGTTAACCCTTTAGGTGTGACCCTGATCGTATTCGAATCAGAGTCGTTAAATATTCTCATGATCACTAGGGGGCTTCCTGTTCAAACATAGGTCGTATTCGAACCAAAGAGAACATAGTTGTCGATACCCTTTTGATCGGCACACTGCCGAGCTCACTAGGGGGCTTCTTGATCGTATTCGAATCATAGCTCAACCCCTTTTGGGAACCGACGTGGATCGTATTCGAATCAGCGTCGTTAAACAACTCTCAAGGTCATTTGGGGGCTTCCTATTCAAACATAGGTTGTATTCGAACCAAAGAGAACATAGCTGTTGGTACCCTCTTGATCGGCAACGCCAAAGCCACTGGGAGTTATATGATCGTATTCGAATCTTAGCTTAACCCCTTTGGGACATTCTGATTGTATTCGAATCAGAAGCCTCAAAAATTTTGAAGTCTCTTTTTGCAAACAGTTTTCTGATTTTATTTGAAGCTCTTTTGATCATATCTAAAGTGTATATGAGTGGTTGCTATTTAACCCAGTTTGACTTTGGATGATAAGTCGCCATCATATGACAATCATAAACATTTGGAAGTCTTGATTTCTAAAGATTGGGTTATCACCCTTACTGCACAGGTCATGTAAACCGGCAGTACAAATTCAATATCACAATGGTTATATGTGAGATATTATGACCTGCCCTGCGGTAAACCGTCAAGGGATTTTCTGATCTACTTGTGTGCAAGATAAGACTACATTTGGGTGGTTACCCGTCCTGGCTTTTGACGTTAAGTCGCCAGGGCATATGTTGTTTAATCTCTATGCAGGATTTACAGAGCTATGACTTACATAAATGATTAAGTTCAAGCCCATCATCAAAGATTGAAATTGGTGTCTCAAAAGGATTATCAATTCCTGATTTTCTCAAAGGCTATAAGCCGTCGGGTTATAAAAGTTCCGGCTTACAATGGAGGCGTATTAAATTGCCATCGGCCAAGAGCCGCCGGGTATTTAAACTCCGGATTTACTTATGAACATATGAGGTATTCAAAGTCGCTTTGGTGCACTGGCTATTATTTTATCAATGGATATGATTTATTATACAATGGAAGGAATAGTCCCGAGTCGCTGCAGGCTTACGACCCGGCACTTGGGGGCTACATTATTCAAATTGATATTATATCGAATATGCAAGTCCCATGTTACTGCCAGCATATACCATGGCACTTGGGGGCTAATGCAAAGTCATTTTTGCTCAACTTATTTAAGACCCGACTCATCACATTCTAAATGAGCCGGCCCTTGGGGGCTACCAATTGCTCCTGTCGAAAATTCAAGGTACACAAGCCTTAATCTATTATATTGAAAGATCCACTACTCAGTTGGTAGAGTACAAAGCTCTTAACCTTGTGGACGTGGGTTCAAGCCCCATGGTGGAGATTACATCATATGCTGTTAATATCAATGAATCATATACAAAGTCCCAGCTCGGTAATATCTTAAGTTATCACTATGTTCTCCTCTTAAGACTTGGGGGCTACAGGTGATATGCATATAAGGGAGAAAAAATCTACAAATTCTCAGTTTGGAGCAGACCAGATTGACCCGGTGTTTGCAACAAGCATGACCCGGTGTCACCAATAATAATGACCCGGCGTCGGCAACAGTTATGACCCGGTGTTATCAATATTTACAAGACGGTAATTTTGGCAATTATAACTAGCCAGCCTCTACATCTTTAAACTGGCGGATCAACAGATGAATCTTGAGTCTAAGATGTTTATTAAGATGGAGTTTTGGAAACCGACTCAAATGGATTATTTCGTATAATATTTCTTTATAAGAGCCAATGTCAGCAAATGGATTATGAAGCTGGCCTATTGACCCGGATATTCCAGGAGAAAATGTCAAGGACTTAAGGATGATCAGGTGCCAACTTACAAGAATATTTAACCCGGAGCACAACCTGTCAAATTTGTTCTTCAGTTATTTTGCAGGATCAGTTTAACATGGATAAATCCAAATTAAACTGGGGGCTAATGTCCGGGATATACCCCGCGGTATGACCCGGCCAGACTTGGTGACTCACCAGAGACCTGGCCAGACTTGGCAACTCACCAGAGACCTGGCTAGAGCTTGGCGACTCACTGGTGATCCGCCCGAACATGGCGATTCACATGTAACCCGCCTGGACATTGTGACTCACTGGAGACCCGGCGGGCGGATCAGACGGACGACAAGGCCCAAGGCCCAGCAGGCTGGCTTATACTCTGGTGGGCCGGCTTAAGGAGAAAGGGATGACGAATATTTCCTTTATGAGGAAGCAAGACCCGGACTTGTATTCAACTTGTAAGAAAAGATAGACTAGTCCTAGTCCTACTAGGACTCCGCATGTAACCCGCCCCTCTAACTTATATAAGGAGGGGCAGGGCACCCCAAAAGAGGGACGAGTAACAAGAAACAATCTCTAGGGCTAGACACAAAGAGCCGGCTGAGCCGGCGACTCACTCATTATCATAATGAGACCTAGCCTCAAACAGCATGTAGGGTTATTACCGGATGATGTTTCCCGGGGCCCGAAGCTGTCTAAATCCTTGTCTTGTGTTGTGTCTCTCGATTCCGCCCAACCCCTCTCAAGCTACCGCATAGATGCGTTGGCCTCGCGACTAAGTCCTGACACTTAGGACACCTGCCGTGACAATTCCACGACAGTTTTTGAGCCCGAAGGGCATGGTGTTGAAGCAGAATGGCCCATATGGGTAATGAATGCCGTTGCGGCTTGATCGGACTCCTTCATTTCGATTTGATGGTATCCGGAATATGCGTCGAGGAAGCACAGTGAGTCGTGTCCTTAGCATCAATGATATGGTCGATGCAGGGGAGGGGGAAGGGATCCTTAGCGCAGGCCTTATTGAGGTCTTTGAAATCGACGCACAGGCACCAAGATTTATCCTTCTTTGGCACCATCACCAGGTTTGCTAGCCAGTCCGGGTGTTTTATTTCTCTAATGAATCCGGCCTCGATTAGTTTGGCTAGCTCCTCTCCCATAGCTTGACGTTTGGGTTCTGAAAAGCGCCGCAGTGTTTGCTTGACTGGTTTATATCCCTTCAATATATTGAGGTTGTGCTAGGCCAACCTGCGTGGGATTCCTGGCATACCAGAAGGGTGCCAGGCGAATATATCCCAGTTCTCGCGCAGGAACTATCGTAGTGCGGCGTCGACCGTTGGGTCTAGTTGTGCCCCAATAGATGCTGTCTTCTTGGGGTCCGTTGGATGGATTTGGAATTTGACTATTTCGTCTGCTGGTTTCAAGGAGGTGGATTTGGGTCGTTTGTCCAGGATTACATCGTCCCTATCCACCGTGGAGTGCAATGCAGTTAATTCTTCGGCCGCGAGGGCTTCAGATAATGCCTCAAGGGCCAGCGATGCGGTTTTGTTTTCGGCGCGGAGTGCTATGTCCGGATCACTTGTGAGAGTGATTATGCCGTTGGGCCCAGGCATCTTGAGCTTCATATACCCGTAGTGAGGTATATCTTGGAAGCGTGCAAATGCATCTCGCCCCAATAGGGCGTGATATCCACTGTTGAAAGGGGCCACTTG
Organism: Triticum aestivum; assembly: GCF_018294505.1. Lineage (NCBI taxonomy): Eukaryota > Viridiplantae > Streptophyta > Magnoliopsida > Poales > Poaceae > Triticum > Triticum aestivum. The sequence continues at coordinate 154,614,339 of NC_057799.1, read as the reverse complement.
GAAGGTTATTTCTTCAAACTGATAGTTCTCCGGTGTGCCGAATACCACATCAAGTGTGATTTTTCCCGCGCATCGCGCCTCCTGACTGGGAATAATTCCTTGGAAGGTCGTGTTGCTTTGCTCGATGCGGCTCCTGTCTATTTCCATTTTACTGAGTGTATCCTCGTAAATGAGGTTTAGTCCGCTGCCGCCGTCCATGAGAACCTTGGTGAGCCGAAAGCCGTCCATGATCGGACTGAGAACCAAGGCGGCTGGTGCTCGGACTGTCCTGAATTTTGGTTCGTCACCGGCATTAAAGGTTATAGCCGTGTCGTTCCAAGGGTTTATTGCGGAGTGCCCTTTTGCGCTTATTGCTTGAAGCGAAGGTCTCGAAGACCATCAATACTATGAGATCGTTGTCTTCTGGGGGGGTTGGCGAGGATATCCTCGCCGCTCTTGGCCACTTGCCAGAGTATCCAACATGCTCTAAGGCTGTGGGTTGATATGGTATCCGGTGTTGTGTGAATTTTGCATGGACCATCGAGCCATCCCTCCAGGACGGTTCCATGCCCTGTGACGGGCTAATATTTCTTTACTATTAGGCCGGGCGTGCCATGAGGGTGCGTCCTTTTCGCCTGAACGGGAGGTTGGGTGAAAACCGGTGGTTCCCAGCGGGCTGCCTGAGTTTTCCAGGCGCTTTCCATTGCGCGGTATTTGTGTACTATGGTTGCCAAGTATGCTAAGTGCGATACGCGACGGTGGTTGATGGCGTTGAGAATTCCTTCATCCGTGCAATTGTTGTGGAACGCTGAAATCGCGTCTCTGTCGCGGCAATCTTTAATCTTGTCTTTGACAAGGAGGAATCTGGCCCAGAAGTGATGGACCGTTTCCTGAGACTGCTGTCGTATGCCCCTGAGGGCGCTTATATCTGGGTGGGTGGGTGGATTTGAATCCGAATCCTGACCCAATTTGGGATCCGGAGTCTGAAGGACTTCCGAACTTAATAGTTCAGGCTCCGGGATATCAACTGGTTTTTCAGGTTTATCATCTGATTCTATGTTCGGAGGACAGGACTTATCTTTCTGCAAGCCGGTGTCCGGCTCTTCAAGCTCGGAGATCCGAACATAGTTCGTCCTTAGTACGGAGGAAGAGTTGTCGACTTGCTTCTCTACTACCGCTATCTGATGGGTGATCGGTGGAGTTTTGATTTCTCTCTGGTCGGGTTTAAGCCTAATCCGATCATAGTCCATGGTGACCCCCAGGGCGGCGATGCGATCTAGGAGCTCGTTTAAAGACGACAACTCCGCCGGATCCATCCGCTTGGAGTATTTGGAGTCAACATGGAGGGATTTTTCGATGACCTGAGAAGTCATCGTCGGCTTAACGGCTGAACGGGCGGTCATGATAAAGCCGCCTAGCCGGAGGGTTTGGCCTGGGGCCAGTGCTCCTCCAGGGGTGATGTTGTCCTTGAGAACAAGGCGAGCCATCGATCCTACCTTTCGACGTCACAGCGGAACTCTCAATGAGAGCACCAATGTCGGTGTCAAAACCGGCGGATCTCGGGTTGGGGGTCCCGAACTGTGCGTCTAAGGACGATGGTAACAGGAGACTGGGGACACAATGTTTACCCAGGTTCGGGCCCTCTCTATGGAGGTAATACCCTACTTCCTGCTTGATTGATCTTGATGAGTATGAGTATTACAAGAGTTGATCTACCACGAGATCGTAATGGCTAAAACCCTAGAAGTCTAGCCTGTATGACTACGATTATGATTGTTCGCCTCTACAGACCTAGCCCTCCGGTTTATATAGACACCGGAGGAAACTAGGGTTACATAAAGTCGGCTACAGAGAAAGGAATCTTCACGTTTGGTCGCCAAGCTTGCCCTCCACGCCAAGGAGAGTCCCATCCGGACACGGGTAGAGTCTTCGGTCTTGGTATCTTCACAACCCATCAGTCCGGCCCATGGCTAACAGGCCGGACGCCCAGGGACCCCTTAGTCTAGGACTCCCTCATGGGCCACCGACCGGCGGCTAAGGAGCAGCGGCTTTTGTGGCGAGGTCAAGGTGCTTCTCAGCAAAGGCATCCAAGGCTTCCAGCCGGTTGAGGAAGGCCAACATCGTAGCATCCTCAATGGCCTTGTAGATACCTATGTACACGATTTGCTCGTACATGTGGATGTGTAGGTCGACGAATTCTTGCAGGGCGAGGCACCTCGCGGCGAGCGCGACCTCCAGGTGGACATTCTTTGTGGCGTCGGCGGGAAGTCGCAGGACCACCAGTGCTTGAAAGAGGTTCCTACCATGGAGGCCGATTAGGGTGGCAGGCAATGAGGAGCCCGGGCGCGCGGGCTGGAGGAGTACGGCGATGTCGTCCCCAAGCTTCTTGAGGACGGTGAACTTGTTGGTGGTGGCAACGATCATCTGGTCCAACTGAGAGTCGTAATTGGCGTCAACGGCGGCCATCCACCAGCCGGTCGCGAACACCGTCTGGAGATGATCCTCGGCGCCATGCCGCAGGCCGACGTCGTGGACCATCTGGCATAGCCGCTTGCCGCTCGCGCGCACCGCCGCCATGGGTCTGGAGTGAGCACTTTGCGCTTAGTGTAGGTGCTTAGGCAAATGCTTAGGTGCGTACAATGTGGTAGATGCATTGGAATGGAGGGGCGCCTTTATATGAGTGCAAACTGCGTTGCATTCACATCGTGCAGCCTCTTTTCCCGGTCCTCCTCCCATTACTTCCCTCATGCATGCACGATGCTAATTGAAGGAGGGTGCATCATTGGCCGTTCAACATTTCGGGAACCGCTACCGCTCCCTTGTCTGCATTAAAGCCGTATCGGGAACTGCGCCGCCCGCTGTATAATCAAATAGTACTGCGCCGCCCACTGCACGCCCGGCTGAACACGCCTCCTCACCTCCATCAAACCCATCTGTTAAACCCGCATGCAAAACGAGAAACCTACTCTGGCCACATGTCTGTTCATGAGCGGGCCGGAATTAAACGCAACACCGGCCGAGCTCCTCCCGTCCGCCCTCAGTTTAAACTAGGCCAGACGCTGGCCAAGCTCCTATCGTCCGCCCTCTATTTAAACGAGGCCAGACAGACAGCGGGCAAGAATCGCTGTCGGAGTAAATGGCCATGGGTAGCCTAACCGACTCCCCCTGGCTCTTCAAAAACTTACCAGGCCAATCAAGCCTTGAAGCATCCAGAGCACAGGGCCGCCTTCCCCTGGCCGACTATCACCCAGGCCGACCACCAGAAGGCGACCCGGCCTCAAAAACCTTCCCGAAGAGAACTACAAGATGGCCGACTCTAGGAAGCCGGCCCCAAGAGGACCGACTCCCAGAAACCGGCCATGAAGAAGGCCGACTCCCAGAAGCCGGCCAAGACCGCACCCTCGAGGGCTGCACCGACATAATGGTGATGAGACGGGGCGTGGCTACAGTACAACCTGCCACCCCCGAATCCCTGAGCAAGCGTGGCCACAGTACGCCGTACGGGTCGGCCATCCCCCGTCCGGCGCGGCACCGTTGCCATGTTGACCATGACACCACCCACGACAGGCGCCAGTACGGCCCGCGGGCGGCGGGCCCCTTCAGCCAGAGAGATGCTCGAAGGCGGCCAAGCCTCCCCCAGTCGGCATGGGGCATAGCCGGCTCCCAATAGCTGGCTATCCCCATCCTCGAAGTATGTGCATCATTAAGGAGACAAGACGAGGTAAGGATATAGTGAGAGCCCGCAAGGCGGCGGCACTGTGGCCATGCTTACCTCGACAAAGCCCTCGTCATCAGAGGCGAGGCTACAGTAACCAGCCACCGACAAGACCCCCAGGCGGTGGGGCCGGCCTGTCGGCCATGAGGCCGGCAGCCGGCGGGACCCACCAGTCGGCGGGCCCGAGCGGTCGGCGAAGAAACCGGCGAATACAGACACTGACGGCTAGGACCCGCGTCCAGCCGGATTACCATTGTACCCCGGGGGTAGGCCTATATAAACCCCCCAGGGCACCCATGCAAAGGGTGGATCTCATATATAGTTTTAGACACCACGTAGAGAGAAAAGGAGAGCTAGCCTTGCCTTTCTTCTTCCTCTAGCCAAACAGCTCAAGGAGCCTCTTGTAGCTACTTGTATTGATCTAGTGATCATGCGGAGACCCCGCAGAGCAGGATTAGGGGTGTTATCTCCACGGAGAGCCCCGAACCTGGGTAAGATTCGCTGGCGTGCATGTCTTCGCCTTATCCCGTTTCCAGGCACCGGCGATGTCTTACTGGCTCCCACAATGATAAGCCACGCGTTGGCATATGTCGCACCTACCACCCGACATTTGGCGCCCACCATGGGGCCAGGTGCACCGTCGTCCGGAGACCTGTTCTGGACGGGAACCCTTTTTCTCCCCCGCGAGCATAGCCAGCCCGCCACGCCCGATGGCGGTTGCCCCGACGCGCTGCAAGGCGTCGACGACGCCTGCGCGGCGAGCTGCCTCGCTGATCTTCTTGGCGAGGCTCGCATCTCCGACGAGCCTGCGTCCGACACGGGTACAGACTGCCCCGAGAGCCACCTCATTGGCCTCCTCGACCAGCTCCACGTCTCCAGCGAGCTTGCTGTGGATTTGGAGTCGGTCGGCTCCACCGACCCGATGCTGGTCAACTCCGACACGGCATCGCTTGACGCCTTCCCCACCAACATGGTGATCATCAACGACCCACTCCCTCGAGCCGACAGTGGCAGCAGCGCTGTCACTGAGGTGTTGGTCATCAGCCACGGCGCCATCTCCGGCGAGAACGCCCGCGACGCCCTACAAGCGGCACTGCACGACTTGTCCGTCCCCATCCCGGCCGACGCCGACGCCGAGACACTGGAGGCACGCCGCCTCGCCCTCATCGCGGAAGGCCAGAAGATAGCATCCATGAGACGCCTCACTGAGGCTCGCCAACGCGAAGTCGACCGCGCCGCCTTTGGTACGCCGCCTCCTGGTGGGCCGAGCCGAGCCGGCTTCGTCAAGAAGCGCGGCGCTGCCATCGCCAGCATGCTGGGAGCAGACCGCCCAGTCTACGCCACGCCGCTCGAGAACCTGCGTGCCGCTCAGGCGGCCGTAGACGAGCTGAACGAGCTGGGGGCTGACGAGCTCCCCTACATGACTAAACGCATCCAGCAGCTGATCGACGCGGCCGCAGGGCAGCATGAAGCCAACGCCCGTGCTGAGAGTCCTCACCCACGCCGAGAGCACGGCGCGACATCCCGGACGCCGACTGCAGACGGCGCCCGCGCAAGAGAAGAGAAGGAGCCGGCTGCTAGCCGCAGCCGGACTCGGCTCACCATCGAGCGCGACGCAGAAGGCCGCCCCCGAGTTGTGGAACGACAAGGCAATCCGCCTCCTCCCCCGCCTCGTGGAGAGAGATATCCCACCCCGCCGCCTGTCACGCATCCGACTCTTGGCGGCCGACTAGGCCACCGCGAGGGAGTCGGCGAGAATGATGCCCGCCACCGGATCGACCGCCTAGCGCGATCCCTGGCGCTAGAAGAAGATGATGATGTCGGCCCGCCTTGCTTTGGCCCCCGCATCCGCGACGAGCCTTTCCCCAAAGGGTTCTCGCTCCCAAGAGACACACCAAAATACAACGGCTCCGTGAAGCCGGAAGACTGGCTGATCGACTACTCCACCGCAGTCAGCATAGCGAACGGCAACAGGCGCGTTGCCGTGAAGTACGTCCCGCTCATGCTTCAAGGCACGGCACGCACTTGGCTGAACAGCCTCAAGCCCTACAGCATCAACAGCTGGCTAGACTTCACGGAAGTCTTCGTCCGCAACTTCACCAGCATGTACAAACGGCCTCCCAAGCCCCGCCAGCTCTCCTTGTGCGTCCAAGGGCCCAGCGAATCAACTCGCGACTACCTCACGCGTTGGGCCGAGCTCCGCAACTCCTGCGAGGGGGTGCACGAGGTCCAGGCCATAGAATACTTCACCGCCGGGTGCCGAGAGGGCACCCTCCTCAAGCACCGACTCCTCCGCGACGAGCCGACTACCCTCGACGAGCTGCTGATCATAGCAAACAAGTACGCCACTGCCGACTCCTCGATGAAGACCGAGCTTCGAGTGGATGCCTCTGGGAAGGTGCTCACTCCGGCTCCCAAGACACCGGCTGGCGACTCCAACCGACGCCCTTACCAGAACGACAACAAGCGCAAGGCCCCCATGCCGCCTTCCACCAGTCGGCAAGTAGCCACAGTCGAAGACGAACAATCAGAAGAGCGGCCCGTTCCCAAGAAGCAGAAGGGCGGGAGGCCGGCTTGGCAGCCGGCTTTCTCCTACGAGCAAACCCTCGACGCCCCCTGCAAGTTCCACAGCGGTGCAAAGCCGTCCAACCACACGACACGGAAGTGCCATTGGCTCACACGGATCTCCAAAGGAGAGGGGCTGGTGCCGCCTCCACCTGCTGGCCCGCCGCCTCCGGCCCCTCAGCAGCCGGCTGTTCGCCCCGCAGTCGAAGCCATTCAAGATGAGTTCCCAGACGAGCACGCCGCCTACGTCGTCTTCACGAGCCAAATTGAAGATAGGCGCAGTCAGCGCCGACAGCACCAAGAAGTCAACGCGGTCGCCTCCAACAACCCAGAGTTCATGCATTGGTCTGAGAAGCCCATCAGCTGGAGCCAGGCTGATCACCTAGAGGTGATGCCGTCTCCTGGCTCCTATGCATTGGTGTTGGACGCCACCCTCGCGACAGAAAGGCGAGCTGCCCGTTTCTCCCGTGTGCTGATTGACGGCGGGAGCAGTATCAACATATTGTACCGTGACACCATGGAGAAGCTGAACCTCAAGACGAAGCAACTCATGCCAAGCCGGACCGTGTTCCATGGTATCGTACCCGGCATGTCCTGTTCCCCAATCGGCAAGATCAAGATGGATGTTCTCTTCGGAGACAAGGATCACTTCCGCCGAGATGCGATCTGGTTTGAAGTGGTGGATCTAGAGTGCCCTTACCACGCATTACTTGGCCGACCTGCCCTGGCCAAGTTCATGGTTGTGCCCCACTACGCCTACCTCAAGATGAAGATGCCGAGTTCGAAGGGGATCATCACCATAGTCGGAGACTACAAGAAATCTTCCGAGTGTGCTGCAGCCAGCAGCCGGCTGGCCGAGTCCCTCGTGATTGCCGAAGAGAAGAAGATGCTGGATCGAGTCGTGGCCATGGCCGGCAAGCAGCCGGCCCTATACCCCGACCCCAAGGAGTATGACGCTCAAGGCTCCTTCCAGCCGGCCACGGAAACGAAGAAGATATCGTTGGACCCGGAGAACCCGAAGAGGTTTGCTGTCATTGGGGCAAACCTGGACAGTAAATAGGAAGGTGAGCTCGTCGACTTCCTCCGTGAGAATCGGGACATCTTTGCATGGTCCCCAAAGGACATGCCAGGTGTTTCGAAGGATTTCGCCGAGCGCAAGCTACACGTTCGAGCAGATGCAAAACCAGTCAAGCAACCTCTCCGCCGACTGTCGGAGGAGAAGAGAAGGATAGTGGGGGAAGAGATAGCCCGGCTCTTGGCAGCCGGCTTCATTATGGAGGTGTTCTTCCCAGAATGGCTTGCCAACACGGTCCTAGTGCTGAAAAAACAACAAATGGCGCATGTGTATAGATTACACTAGCCTCAACAAAGCCTGCCCCAAAGATCCGTTTGCCGTGAAGTGGGAGCACCCGGCGCACCACGAAGGCAGCCAGCAGGTCGGGCCCAGTCAGGCCCTCCGACTGGATCATTACCCACAGTCGGGCGACGGCGGCGGCTCCAGCCTGCGTCAGCGTCCTGGCCCGATAGGACCATTGGGGCCACCTCCCAGCCGGCGGGCCGGCTACGTAAGCCGGCAAGTTGACGTAGTCGTCGTGCGGGGCGACGTTCTTCACGTAGAAGTACGACTTCTGCCAGAGCTTCACCGACTGGATCAGCGTGAAGACAGGGAAGGGGTTGTCGGCTGCCGACCTCCGCATCGCGATGAAGGCGCCGCTCTGAGCCGGCACGCCCTGCATTCGGGTGCCGAGCTTGGATTAGAAGAATCCCCCCAGAGCTAGAGGGTGGGAAGAACGGCAAGAAAGCCCTCGCACAGGGTGACGAAGGCAGACAGCAGCACCACCGTGTTTGGAGTGAGGTGGTGCGGCTGGAGCTGATAGAATTCAAGGAAGGAGCGGAAGAAGGCGCTGGCTGGCTGGCCGAGGCCACGCAAGAAATGCGAGCGGAAGAGTACCCGCTCGCCTTCCTCCGGCGCTGGCGTGATCTCTTTCTTCGGCGCGAGACGGACCTGCACCTGGTCCTCGCCGGGCAACTGCCGCGTCTTGCGGAGGAAGTCGATGTGGTCCGCGTGGACGTTGGAGCCGTCCCAGTCTCCGCCGTGCTGCATGACGGCAAGAAGCTGACGAAGAAGGGCGCGGCGGCGGTGAAGTAACGGCTACGCGGCGGCGAAGCTGCGGGGTAGCACGAAGACTAGCGGGACGGCGCGGCGGTGAGAAGCTGCTGCGATGGAGAGAAGGAAGAAGAAGATGGCGGAGCGAGGGAGAGCGTGCGAGCGTCTGCCGCTCCCCCTCCTCCCCCTACTTATAGCGTCGCGCGGCGAAGCCGAGGAGGCGAGACGTGGGGCGGAACATGGGATTAACTGCGCCCACTCCCCCACGTCCCGGGATTATTGCGCCCTAACGATGTGCAGAAACTGCCGTCGGAAGGCGAGCGGCCCGCTTTGGGCCACAGAAAATCCACGCCTGGGCCTATGCATGGGAGTGGTGGGCCCCGGCCTGCGGCGGCGTCCCGTCGTGCGCGTGGGCTGGCAGGCTTTTTCAGCCGGAAGGTGCCATGTGGCGCGCGGGCTGCGAGCGGCCGGCCCGCAGCCCGGCGAGCGTAACAGCTGGCTCCTGCCTTCAGACTTCAAAAATTTCGCCAAGACGGTGCACCCAACCGAAGCAGGCTCCTAGCTGCTGGCTCTTCAAGATAAGAAGCTGACCGAGCTTCTCGACCTCCTCTCAGCCTCGAAGCCCAACCAGCTTCGGGGACTACTGTCGGAGTAAATGTCCACGGGTAGCCTAACCGACTCCCCCTGGCTCTTCAAAAAATTACCAGGCCAATCAAGCCTTCAAGCATCCAGAGCACAGGGCCGCCTTCCCCTGGCCGACTATCACCCAGGCCGACCACCAGAAGGCGACCCAGCCTCAAAAACCTTCCCAAAGAGAACTACAAGATGGCCGACTCCAGGAAGCCGGCCCCAAGAGGACCGACTCCCAGAAGCCGGCCATGAAGAAGGCCGACTCCCAGAAGCCGGCCAAGACCGCACCCTCTAGGGTTGCACCCACATAACGGTGATGAGATGGGGCGTGGCTACAGTACAACCTGCCACCCCCTGAATCCCTGAGCACGCGTGGCCACAGTACGCCGTACGGGTCGGCCATCCCCCGTCCGGCGCGGCACCGTTGCCATGTTGACCATGACACCACCCACGACAGGCGCCAGTACGGCCCGCGGGCGGCGGGCCCCTTCAGCCAGAGAGATGCTCGAAGGCGGCCAGGCCTCCCCCAGTCGGCATGGGGCATAGCCGGCTCCCAATAGCCGGCCATCCCCCATCCTCGAAGTATGTGCATCATTAAGGAGACAAGACGAGGTAAGGCTACAGTGAGAGCCCGCAAGGCGGCGGCACTGTGGCCATGCTTACCTCGACAAAGCCCTCGTCATCAGAGGCGAGGCTACAGTAACCAGCCACCGACAAGACCCCGAGGCGGTGGGGCCGGCCTGTCGGCCATGAGGCCGGCAGTCGGCGGGCCCGAGCGGTCGGCGGAGAAGCCGGCGAATACAGACACTGACGGCTAGGACCCGCATCCAGCCGGATTACCATTGTACCCCCGGGGGGTAGGCCTATATAAACCCCCCAGGGCACCCATGCAAAGGGTGGATCTCATATATAGTTTTAGACACCACGTAGAGAGAAAAGGAGAGCTAGCCTTGCCTTTCTTCTTCCTCTAGCCAAACAGCTCAAGGAGCCTCTTGTAGCTACTTGTATTGATCTAGTGATCATGCGGAGACCCCGCAGAGCAGGATTAGGGGTGTTATCTCCACGGAGAGACCTGAACCTGGGTAAGATTCGCCGGCGTGCATGTCTTCGCCTTATCCCGTTTCCAGGCACCGGCGATGTCTTACTGGCTCCCACAATGATAAGCCACCCATTGGCATATGTCGCACCTACCACCCGACAATCGCACCCCTCCGCCGCTCCCCATCTCCTCCTCCACCATTTTCTCCACTCTTCCGATGGCTTCCCAGGAGCCATTCTCTGGCATACTACCCGGCTGGGTGGCCCGCCGAGCCCTTCGGATACGGGCGAGGCCGCTCGGTGCTTCATCAACCTCACTTGGCCCGACGGAGCCAGTTGCCGCCCCAATCCGGCGCGTGGTTCAGCAACTCACCGCTCTAGTTCAGCTCGATGAGGAGTGGCGAGTTGCTCCACACCGGCATGGCGGCGAGCACGCCGGTACGGGCGTCGTCGCTGCTGCGTCGTACCGCGCCACCAGTGTCTGCGGTGTCCGCGCCTCCCGTGTCTATGGGCGCGCCTCCCGTGCCTGCGGCAACACCATGCAGGCAGAGATAGAAGCCGGATGTGTGGGGAGCGACGAGTTAGTGGCCAGCTTCTCCGTGTCCGCCACCATCATCGAGGAGAAGTGGAACACGGGAGGCCACCGCCACTTGGGTCCCATGAAGGCCACCGCCGAGGCGACGGCTGCGCATTCAGGTGGTTTCTTTGCTACTTCGTCTCTTCCGAGGACCTTCGTCGACCCCGCAAGTGTCTGCCGGACATGAGGAAGACAATGGTATCCGCGGGAGGCCATTTAGATTAGGTACTCCCTCTCCTGCTGGCGGGAAATATTTGTTCTAAGAATGGATAAATTGGATGTGTCTATAAGTAAAATAAGTCTAGATACATCCATTTCTAGGACAAGTATTTCCGGACGGAGGGAGTATTAATTATACCAACAGAGCCGGATTAGCACCGCTTAGTTCATGTAAATGTAATGAAATCCATCATGTTTATATGAAGATCCGGCTTTTTTATACGAAATCCTGCATGCTTATATGAAGACAGTCCATGTTTGCACGAATTTCATCTGGTTGGTTAGAGTTGTAAAAATGTATGTCGCTAGCGTTTGATGTCGTCCTCCGTGGAAGGAAGCGGGAGGAAATTTGCTGGCTGCCGTTGGAGATGCTCTTATGCTGGAAATAATAGTCACATCCAATCCATTTGAGTTAACTGCGTGTATGATTCTCCCTCTATAAAAATTTAATTGCATGTACAGTGTACACGTGACTAGCAGGGTGGCTACAGCTTCGTACAGAAAGTTAAAAAGAAACAAGTCCATCCTTAATCTTGTATTCTAAGTACTCTGTGGGTTCCACTATCAGTACAGTAGTGAAAGAAGTATATATTAAATAAGTAATATACAATATAAAAATCTAAAGTTAGACACAGAATTCGAACTCAGGTCATCGCGTTGCGAGCATCCGGCGCTAACTAGTCCAGCACATTTTTGTTGTAGACCATGCTGGAGATATATCTCCATGTCTACTCTTATACTCCATATGTTCCTAAATATTTGTCTTTTTCAGATTTCAAATGGAGTACCACATACGGATGTGTATGTAGACATATTTTAGAGTGTAGATTCACTCATTTTGCACCGTATGTAGTCACTTGTTGAAATCTCTAAAAAGACAAATATTTAGGAACGGAGGGAATAAAAAACAAAGTTGGTGATGATGGTGCGCGTGCCATCCTGCAATATAGGTCGTCGGATTTATATCTAACGTATAGGAAGGAAACTATTGCAATTTTGCAAAAAGATACCCACACCCCTCTCCACGTTTGCAAATAAGGCCTTCCCTCGTTGATCCTTTTCTCTACTCTTACTAGCAATGTGCTCGTGCGTTGCAACGGATCCAAAATAGAATAATACATGTTCACAAGCTTGAAAGAAAAACACTCTAGTTTGGTGTATATATCACTAAAAATATACTCGTATTAGGTTTCACTCAAAATATATTCCTTGTGGATGTTTTGATGAGGTGGGGGAGGATGTGGTTGGTTTCAAGATACTAAGGGGCTTCTGCAAATTGGAGCAGAGAAGTGGCGTCTTGTTGCAGAAATGCCACGACTTACATCATAGTCGGTAGATGCAGATCTGATGGTCAGAAATGACGGATGGCAGACACACCATCATCACCAACTGAGTCTTTCATAGGAGTTAGAGATAAAAAACAGAGTTGGTGATGATGGTGTTCCTGCCATCCTGCAATATAGCCGTCCGATTTATATCTGACAGATAGGAAGGAAACTATGGAAATTTTGCAAAAGGATACCCACACCCCTCTCCACATTTGCAAATAAGGCATTCCCTCGTTCATCTTTTTCTCCCACAAGATAAACTAATCATACAAATGCATCTTGATGTTCCGTGCAACGCATGGGCATCTTGCTAGTAGGGAGAAGGAGTTTGTGTGACCCATATCTATATTAAGGGATAGGTAGATAGGATGTGTGTGAGGCATACTTAAAGCATCATGGAGATAAACAAACGGTGTGCATGCAAGTGCCAGAAAAAATGAAGCGATAAACAATGTCTATGCGCGCGCGCGCGTGTGTGTGTGTGTGTGTGTGAGAGAGAGAGAGAGAGAGAGAGAGAGAGAGAGATAGAGGGAGAGAGAGATCTCAAAACAAAAGGTGCTCTGCTGGAATCCCATTGTATGTATTCATATGGTTCCGGAACTTGAGTTAACCTTAGGCATATGTGTGTGAGACATAATTATCCTTTGAGACATTAGTGGTTGTGGGTGGGTGGAATTAAAGGGGTGGGCATGCTCGACAGAGAGAGCGTGTGTGTTTCTGTGTGAGAGACTTGTAGGACGGGGTAGAAAGAATTCTAACCTTGACGGAGGGAGAGAAATACATGAAGTGCGCGTGTGTGATTCCGATGCCCACGGGGAAATGAGATATGTATGTGTGCGAGAGAGATTGCACAATTCATTCACGTATCACTATCTAGCGATCATGGACATCCATCGCTTGAACATAAATCAATATGTACTTCGTATCATGGCCAAAGGTACAATATCGATTCAACGCTATAAAGATTGGACACTCACATATCACATTTTTTCTATCTAAATAAACCTTTTCAATTGTGCATGCCAAAGTTATAGTGATGTTTCTTCAAACAACCAATGTAGCTATCATGTGCATGCACCATTGTTACTCTTGCATTCAAATTCATTAGTCTTGGATGATTTAAGGTTCTATTATGAAGTAATATATGTAATATTCATATATGAATTCAACGGGTACGCAATTTATGAAATGGAGGCTATGTAATCATATGAGGTAACACTTTTAAGTAGCGGACTACAATATCCATTTCTTTTGTGGGACTACAATATCCATTTCTTTTTGTGCGCCTCTACACTAACACGTCAATGCATTATGTTTAAAGTAAATAACCAATGGCACTAAATTATCTATTTACACGAGAAATACATAGCTGAGCGTTTGATCCCTTTTTCGTGAACGCGCCTCTACACCCGGCTGCGCCCGTGTGAACGTCCAAGTTATCGCGGCATCATCTCGAGTTATTGTCTTTTTTTCTGGGGTGGACTTCACACCAGTTATTAACTGCTGACGCGTGCCCCGTGTACACAGTCTCGCATGACCTTCCCGCTAGCACGGTCCAAAATTAGTTGAAACTGGATACGAACGATCCCGCGGGCGGCAAAATCTCCCGCCTCCTTCTAAAATTTCTGCCACCTAGTCTTTAGCATGCGAAATTCCCCTTTTGTCCTTGGTGCACGGAGAACAACAGTAACAATACCGCCCTCATCTACATAATAGGTCGGGGCTGCTTTGGTAACTTCCGGTTCCCCCCACCACACGGCACCCCCATTCCCTCTCCCCCTCCCGCAAAAACGACTAACTCCACAGCACTAGAGCATCTTACATCACGTTGTCCGTACTTCATCGGCCTTTCTACCCCTCCCCTCTCGAAACCCTAGACTGCTCATCCACCGGCATACCAGAGCCCATTCAGTGTAAGCGACGTCCACCTCGCCGGATCTGCTTCTGCGGCCGCATCTACCCCTCCCACCTCCACTAGAAACAAGTAGACTGCTCATCCACCACTGTACCATAGCCCATTCAGTGCCGGCCTTGTCCACGGCGTCGGATCTGCTTCGCCGGTACTCTCGTCAACTGCAGCGCATCTGCAGCGGCTCATTCGAACTCCCCGCCGGAGACGCTTCGTCCACACCCCCCCGGAGCCGCCCCACCGACGGCCTCTGATCCTCTTCGCCGACACCTTCTGTAACACCCCCAGTGTCATGCTACAGTAACCCTCTGTGATTAAGCTAATCATTTTTCCAAACAGTGCTTAATCACCTTTTTTCAATATCCCATTTGAAATTCCAGTCAATTCAAATTCAAGTGAAGTTTGAAGTTGATCAAAAGTTGCTGGCAAAATGTTCATCATTTGTCAAAAATTCCATAACAATTATTTGTTTAGGAACACAACATCACTTTTGTGCAGAGATGAGCATTAGCAATTATAACAGCACCAATTCAGCATTTTAAATGCTATCCTATTTATGAAAAATACAAATGAATTCTTCTGGTCTCCAAAATATTTATGGCACTGTCTAAAGATCACCAGTGAGTAAAAGGGGCACTTCCCATATTTTTCCTAAGTAAATAGCATGTCCAGTATTTTCTTACCCATCTCTGTTTATTAAATAAAAAATAGAAAACAGAAAGGGGACAGAGGTGCTACTGGGCACTTTTTCCCAACTAGCTACACATAAGGCCCAGCCCACCCCCACTTGTCCTGTTCCTCTCGCTACAGGGGACAGGGGGGCCGTGGCGGCCATCCGCCGGCGATGGCCATGCGTGGCGGCCATCCGCTCCCTACCCCCGCCTACAAAGCCCCCCCCCCCGGCGCCCCTGAAACCCTAGTTTCTTTTTCCCCTTCCCCTCGCGCTGCTTCTCCTTCCCCGCCATGGCCGCCCTGCCGTCGTCGTTGCTTCACAGCCCGCATAGCCACCAGCCTCCCCACGTCAAGCCGGCATGTCCATGGGCTCCGTCGCCTTCGTGTTCTTCACCATCACCACTGGATCGAGGGCGAGGAGCCGCATCGGCGTCGCCACACGTCGCCGTCTTCGTCTACGGTCGCCGCGCGCCCCCACCATCGATCTGCACCACCCCGGCCTCTCCCGCATCACGGAGACCTCCATGAGACCCGCTGTGAGGCCGCCTTCTTTTCCCGCTCCTTTCCCATGTCATTTCCCGTCGTAGGTCGCCTCACCACCACGCCCGAGCTCTAGGGGAGCTCGCGGTCACCGCGCCATTGCCTACGCTCCTGCGCAAGTCATGGCTGCCCTCTGGATTCCTCCCCTTCCCCTCCTGCATGCGCGCTGCTGCGTGCTACTTCTAGGTGTTGCTGCTCGCTGATTCCCGCGACCACCGCGCTCACTACTCACCCGCATCGCCCCGCTGCTGCCGCCTGCTGCTGCCCGCTTCGCCGAGCCCCGCGCTACTCGCCGCCGAAGGAAATATGCCCTAGAGGCAATAATAAAGTATTGTATATTTCCTTATATCATGATAAATGTTTATTATTCATGCTAGAATTGTATTAACAGGAAACATAATACATGTGTGAATACATAGACAAACAGAGTGTCACTAGTATGCCTCTACTTGACTAGCTCGTTAATCAAAGATGGTTATGTTTCCTAGCCATAGACATGAGTTGTCATTTGATTAACGGGATCACCTCATTAGGAGAATGACGTGATTGACTTGACCCATTCCGTTAGCTTAGCACCTAATCGTTTAGTATGTTGCTATTGCTTTCTTCATGACTTATACATGTTCCTATGACTATGAGATTATGCAACTCCCGTTTACCGGAGGAGCACTTTGTGTGCTACCAAACGTCAAAATGTAAATGGGTGATTATAAAGGTGCTCTACAGGTGTCTCCAAAGGTACTTGTTGGGTTGGCGTATTTCGAGATTAGGATTTGCCACTCCGATTGTCGGAGAGGTATCTCTGGGCCCACTCGGTAATGCACATCACTATAAGCCTTGGAAGCATTGTGACTAATGAGTTAGTTGCGGGATGATGTATTACGGAACGAGTAAAGAGACTTGCCAGTAACGAGATTGAACTAGGTATCGAGATACCGACGATCGAATCTCGGGCAAGTAACATACCGATGACAAAGGGAACAACGTATGTTGTTATGCGGTCTGACCGATAAAGATCTTCGTAGAATATGTGGGAGCCAATATGGGCATCTAGGTCCCGCCATTGGTTATTGACCGGAAAGGTGTCTCGGTCATGTCTACATAGTTCTAGAACCCGAAGGGTCCGCACGCTTAAAGTTACGATGACAGTTATATTATGAGTTTATATGTTTTGATGTACCGAAGGTTGTTCGGAGTCCCGGATTTGATCACGGACATGACGAGGAGTCTCGAAATGGTGGAGACATAAAGATTGATATATTGGACGACTATATTCGGACACCGGAAGTGTTCCGGAGAAGTTTCGGATTAAACCGGAGTGCCGGAGGGTTACCGGAACCCCCCGGGGAAGTATTGGGCCTTAGTGGGCCTTGAGGGGAGAGAGAGGGCAGCAGCCAGGAGGTGGCGCGCCCCCTCCCAGGAGGAGTCCTAGTTGGACTAGGAGAGGGGGCGCAGCCCCCTTTCCCTCTCCCTCTCCCTCTCTTTCCTTCCCCCCCCCTCTTTTCCTAGTAGGACTAGGAAAGGGGAGTCCTACTCCTACTAGGAGGAGGACTCCCCCCTCTCCTTGGCCCGCCTAGGGCAGCCGGCCTCCCCCTTGCTCCTTTATATACGGGGGCAGGGGGGCACCTCTATACACACTTGATATACGATATTTTAGCCGTGTGCGGTGCCCCCTCCACCATATTACACCTCGATAATACCGTTGCGGAGCTTAGGCGAAGCCCTGCGTCGGTGGAACATCATCATCGTCACCACGTCGTCGTGCTGACGAAACTCTCCCTCAACACTCGGCTGGATCGGAGTTCGAGGGACGTCATCGAGCTGAACGTGTGTAGAACTCGGAGGTGCCGTACGTTCGGTACTTGATCGGTCAGATCGTGAAGACGTACGACTACATCAACCGCGTTGTGATAACGCTTCGGCTGTCGGTCTACGAGGGTACGTGGACAACACTCTCCCCTCTCGTTGTTATGCATCACCATGATCTTGCGTGTGCGTAGGAAATTTTTTGAAATTACTACGTTCCCCAACAGCCGCCCCTGCTGCAGTCGCCGGCGCCCACCGCTGCCGCCGTGCCCGCCGCTCGTCGGCTCCCACCCGCAGCACCGCGGCTTCTGGAGATCCGCTCCCTGGCCCCGCCTGCAGCCCCGCGCGCTGCTCCTGTGGCTGCCTGCTGCGCCCGCGTGCCGACGCCTGGCCGCGCCCGCCGATGCAACGCCGCCGCGGCTGCTGGCCTTGGCCACGGCCATGGCCAATGGCGGCGTCGGCTCCCTGTGTGTGTGTGTGTGTGTTGTGAGTGTGTGTGTGTATTTGGGGCTAGCCCAGATTAGCTTAGGGCTAATTAACCCTTTTAACTTAACTGTTTCCTTTACTAAGCCACCACTGACATGTAGGTCCCACTGTTAGATAAAACAATTAGAGTAAATCATTTAACATAACAGTCAATGACACCTGGGTCCCAGTGGACCCTTTGACCAGTCAACGGTCCTAGTTGACTGTTGGTTGTGCAGTCAACTGGACCCCACCCGTCGGCCCCTTAATACATTGTTGTGCACATTCTGTGGGTGCACTTAGCTTTTTCACCTCTATTTTCAATTTAAAACTAAATCCAAAAAATTTAGATTATTGTTTAAACTTCGGAAATTAATATAAAATAAACCGTAACTCGGATGAAAATGTTTTCTACATGAAAGTTGCTCAGAAAATTCCAACGAATCCGAATACGTGGTCCACTCATCTATCACATTCCCCTAGCATGCTGAACATGGAACATTCCCCCTCTGGTCATCTGTCTGACACAGGTCCGGAACCGGGAATACCTTCCCGGTTGAATTCCTCCTTCACCTGTATCGTGCAGCACTACGTTAGAACACTCCTACTGTTGTGTATTACCATGTTATGCTTTATGATGCTTTGTTTGCTGTATATTTATTGTTTCTTCCCCCTCTTCTCTCCGGTAGACCTCGAGACCGATGTTGCCCCTGTGATCGACTACGTCGACGACGACACTTCTTCCTTTTTCAGCAAAGCTTCCAGGCAAGCCCCCCCTTTGATCATCCCGATATCGCCCATTCCATTCTCTCATGCTTGCATTAGATTTTGCTACTGTTATTGTTTGCTCCTATTCTGATGCATAGCCTGCTTTTGTAACCTGCTTATTGTTACCTTACCTGCTTATCCTAAACTGCTTAGTATAGGTTGGTTAGTGATCCATCAGTGACCCCCACCTTGTCCTTGTTGCCCCTTCTTCATCATCGAAGACTCGATCAACGTGATCGACGACCAGAGCCCGACACCTCACATCAGATCATGTCCCTTTTGTTGCTCGACTCTGCAGAGTTACCGTCGAGTGCCGAGGGTGGAACCTCATACATCACTCCTGATGAGATCTCTGTAGTGTAGCTATTCGGTCGTGGTCATCAAGGTTGATTTCCTCCTTAACCACTTCTGATACGACTCTGTCATGCAACCCCTCAAGTGTGAACCTCGGGGGTGGTTCCTCTTACGTTCACCTTGATGATTACATCGAGTGGAATTCACCGGGGGTGATTCCTCGGGTTTTCCCCTTGATGTTTGGACACTCGGATACTTGGTCTTTACAACTGTTACTTGGAAAGGCAGGTCAACCCTGAGGGGTACCCGCGAGTGATGTGGAGACGGGTTGACCTGGAAGGTGCCCGCGAGATACTTACGAGGCATGGCCGGGCATTCTTAGCCCTTGCCGCAAGTCCTCGAGATGGGGCGATGGGGTCACATCGATCGTGAGTCTCTGCTCGTTACCGCGTGCTCCTAATCCACTACGATTTGGATATTTGATCCGAGGGGCATCTGGCCTGATAGCACTAACCATCACGTGGGCATAGTATGGGCGTTCTGCGTCGTATGCATCAGCCGAAGCTTAATAGACGTCAGCGACTGAGCGGCGCGCGTCGGGTTGGACTGCGTAAGCACCTGCCTTTTTTAAGGAGGTAGCTAGGTCTACTCACTAGTCGTGTTCGCAACATGCAGGAGATCCCGGGGCGATGGCCCATGACCCCTGGGGCATAGGTTTAGTCCGGCGTGCTGACCTCTCTATTAAGCCTAGGTCGGGTTGCGGCGTATTGTTTGGCCGAGGCCGGGCATGACCCAGGAAAGTGTGTCCGGCCGGAGTTAATCGAGTGTGGTGGGTAAGTTGGTGCACCCCTGCAGGGAAGAAATTTCTATCGATAGCCTGTCCTACGGTAACGGACACTTGGAGTTGTATCCCGGTCGATACAACTAGAACTGGATACTTGAGGTGATAACTTGATAGTATGGCTCTGGGATTGCTTTCTCGCAGGGAGTAGAGAAAGGATCTCTGGCCGAGGTTGATAACACTACTACTACTTTACTTTTTGCTATTCTGTACTCTTCTAAATGCTGCAAGATGCTTGGAGCTGCTTGAAGATGCTAGTCTTCGATAGGCTAGGCTTTCCCCTTCTCTTCTGGCATTATGCAGTCCAGTCCACAGATACAGCCCATTTCATTGATACCGATGCATATGTAGTGTAGATCCTTGCTTGCGAGTACTTTGGATGAGTACTCACTGTTGCTTTGCTCCCCCTTTTCCCCCTTTCTTCTTCTTTCCGGTTGATGCAACCAGATGTCGGAGCCCAGGAGCCAGATGCCACCGCCAATGCTTACTACTACGTGGAAGCTGCCGACGACCAGGAGTAGTTAGGAGGCTCCCAGGTAGGAGGCCTTGCCTTTTCGATCAATGTTGCTTTTGTGCTAGCCTTCTTAAGGCAAAACTTGTCTAACTTATGCCTGTACTCAGATATTGTTGCTTCCGCTGACTCTTCTGTATTCGAGCTTATGTATTCGAGCCCTCGAGGCCCCTGGCTTGTAATATAAAGCTTGTGTTATTTTTAATTTGTGTCTAGAGTTGTGTTGTGATATCTTCCCGTGGGTCCTTGATCTTGATCGTACACATTTGCGTGTATGATTAGTGTACGATTGAATCAAGGGCGTCACACCTTCCTCAACCCTACCGGAGCCGCTTCGCCGACACCATCATCAACCCTACTGGAGTATCTTCGCCTATACCATTCTCAACCCTATCAAGGCCGCTTTGCCAACTCACAAGTCCATGGCCAAAGATCCGCTTCGTCGCACCCTCATCCAACCTACCGGAGCTGCTTCTGACGCCCCGTCCACAGCCGCAGATCCGCATCGTCGACACCATCCTTAACCCAACCACTGGAGCAGCTTCACCGACGCCCTCGTCCACGGCCACAGATCCGCTTCGCCCACACCGTAGTCTACCCTACCGGAGCCGCCCCACAAACACCTACTCGACGGTTCTAGATCTCCTTACCGGACCCCGATAGCCAGCGCAGCGTCATCACCCTTGACGTTTCTTACCTGATTCCCACCGTCTGGCAAGATGCCAACCACGCACCACGGCCTAGGTACTTGTCACCTTTAAACACGTCCAGCGTCACCTGCCCGATGTACTTCAAATATACTAACAGGTTGTTGTTACCTTTATGCAGCTGGCAAAAACTACAAGGACGATGTTTCTTCTGGATCTAACAGCTTGGCCAACCAAGATCCTGGACTGAGGCATTGCTATGATCTTGTAAATGCGTCTTTCCCTCTTGTATTGTTGTGTGCCTGCCAGCGTGCTTTGCTAGGATTTTTGACCAGTAATCCCTTTGTGCAGACAATGATTTCTACTACTGGCTGCTAAATTAGATATGTAGATGTCATACATGATACTACCTCGTACCTCCGTTCCTAAATATAAGTCTTTCTAGAGATTCCACTATAGGCTACATACGGAGCAAAATGAGTGAATCTCCACTCGAAAATGCATCTATATACATCTATATGTGGTCCATACTGGAATCTCTACAAAGACATGCTAGTCCAGCACACAGAGTCATGGCTAGTTTATGCTACACACACAATCATTAATAGATGGTTTAAATATGCGCAAGGGATATGCAATATATTATCATGTAGAGATGTCTGAAATTAGCCGTGTCAACTTGCAGATAGGGTTACACAATGAAAAAGTACAAGATGTATGTGGCAATTTCATGGAATATCGCAAAAAAGGAGAGGCAGCGGTGAGCCTATACAGTGTGTTATGGTAGGTCACTCCATTGCAATCATTGTGACATGTTATTTGTATGTCAGTTCTATTGGCCAAGTTTCTTAGGGACAGTTATTACGAGTTATCCTAAGAAAATAAGCACATGTGAATATAAGCTCCAGGTAATAAGCCAACTAGTTCTTTTCATTGCCTTTCTTTTCAGCTTATCTTTGGTATGATCAGTGAAAAGTCTAGATTGCATTATATTTTTTCATTTTTCTGCCCATATGAAAAATAATTTGACTTGCAAACATCACAAATTGAACCCAGTGCAGTAATTAATATGATAGGAAAACAGACCATCACTTTTTGTTCAAAATGCAAATACAAAGATACCATCTACTTGGCACAATCTACTTTGGTCAATGTCTTCCATAGAGATCCCATTGCCTAATTTAAACGAAGAAAGCATGACCTAAATTTAAATGAAGAACAATTATTTATTGAAACTCGATGGTCCAAGTGGTTGGTTATTATCATGTAGTAGCACCACCTGAAAGCATCATATAGCAGCAGCAGCTCATAGCAACTCATCATACAGCAGCAGCAACAGCAGTGTGCAATTCATCATATACCAGCAGCGGCTCATAACAATTCATCATATAGAAGCAGCAGGAGCAGCTCATAGCAATTCATCATATAGCAGCAGCAGGAGCAGCTCATAGCAATTCATCATACAGCAGCAGCAGGAGCAGCTTATAGCAACTCATCATATAGCAGCAGTAGCAGCTCATAGCAATTTCTCATATAGCAGCACTAGCTCATAGCAATTCATCACATAGCAGCAGCAGGAGCAGCTCATAGCAATGCATCATATAGCAGCAGCAGGAGCAGCTCATAGCAATTCATCGTATAGTGGATCAGAATGAAAATTTGGCAAAAAATCAGAGGAGATCCTCACCTTGTTGGATGAGCTCATCCTTCAACAGCACCTCAAGCCACGGCCTGGGAGGAGGGGAGGGGGAATAAGGTGCCTTCTGCTGAAGTGTGGCATCAGCCGTAGTTGTGCGGCGCCTGCCGGAGTAGTGCGTCGGACGGACCACAGTGGAGCAGCTGCTGGAGACCATGAGAATGAGGGCCGGCGCCAAAGGGGGGAGCAGCCAGGGAGATTTGCCCCTACCTGTCGGCCATGTAGCCTAGCTGGACAGAGCATCATCGAGGACCAGGCCAGATGGGACCAGAGGCGACGGCTCGCTGGAGGAACCCTAGGGCTGCAGGCAGGGGATCGAGGTAGAGGGAAAGGGGATAGGAGATGCAAGCGGGCAGGGCAATGAACATTTGTGTGTTTGTTTTTACTTGAGGGTCAGGTGTGACGCGGGCACGAGCAGTTGCATTTTGAGTGTAATATAGGCAGACAACAGAGTCATTTCACTATTCCCCTTCCCTTCAATTTTTAGTGAGCTTCTACCCAAAACACTCCCCTCCAAAGCGAAATAAGTTAAGCCCAAGCCCATAACTCAAAAATGACTTCTTTACATCTTTTATGGCTTATTTTGACAATAAGCCCTGAAAAGGCGGAATCGAACTGGCCCTTAACCTGCAATTCAATTGTGCGTGCAGTGATGAATCACTCCTGCCTGCTATACTGTACATTTACGCATCATCATACATGGCATAACCTAATACATGTGCATTCCATTGTAGAATCTGGAATATGCAATGTTTATGTTAGTTCATACGTTGCACATGATGCTTAAATGCCCCTTAAATCTGGTCAGTCAAGTGACGATCTTTAAGCCTCCTTCTTTGCTTCTTTTCTTGATATGTAAGATTTGCTCACACATCTGTTCAATTGTTGTTTGCATCAGCCAGCCATCCTAGGACTATTTGCTTTGATTACTTGTTGTTCTTGACCTAACACTCTAACAGAGCTTGTCAACGATTTAAACACTAAGGGCTGCTATAATGGGGCCTTGTCTAACTCATAGGTGACATAAAGGTCTGGCTATACACTAAAGTAGGCTCTCCAAGAGTACCTGGAGATCCAGTTCGAAGGTATGCCTAGTTTTTACATAGTGCAGACATAGTAAATGCTCATTTCATTGTGTGCAAGTGCAAGAGATGTGGCATGTTTCATTATGTGGTATTGTTTTGTTATAATCTCATCCTTTTGTGTTGTTCATAGACTGGAAAGTATGCATATTTATCTTCCAAGGAGACGAGTAACTAGTTTGTGTGACCTTGTAGAGGGGGTGCAATGAAGATAAGACTGAGGATTTACAAGTACAAGATGTTAGGAAGGAGCCTTACAAGAGAAGTAGGAGCTGCGCTGAGCCTGTTCAACCAGTTAAGGTAAGTCACTGTATCCAACTCAACAGTTCAATTCCTTGTTTGTTTCAGGCATAGCTAATTTGCTCTTTTCAATTGCTTTATTTGTCCTCAGTTAATGAGATGCTCAAACAATGATGCCTGATGTTGGCTACTTATATAACTATTAGTTGACATAATTAAAGGCCTTACCATTTAATTACTCTGGCGAAGTGTGCCTGAAGCTTTGAAGTCTATTAACTAACTATTATTGCATGAGGCTCACAATCTAGTTTATACTAGGCTAATGATTGCATAGTTTTGATTGTTGTAGTAGGTTTGTATGAATCCCTCTGCTGTTCATTATGCTCCCTAAGACTTTAATTGAGCTACAGAATGGCCAACTACTTGCTTACTTATACGCAACGTGCTGTCCAAATTCGTAACTTGTATGTGTTTTGGATTGGGCCCCAACATCATGCTCCTGTGGTGAGCTAAGAGAGATTTCTGTATGCAGGCTGCACAGACTACCTTTTATATAATTTTTAAAATATCACCTGCTTATGTTTCATGATGTGTAACATTATTGTTAGTCCTGTTTTGCCATGTACAAAATAGTCTGTCTTGCTCGCTTCACTGTTGTAACTATATTTTTGCCCTAGTCATGTGTACTTACAGAAACATTTCAGGATGAAGTGACATCAACACAAAGATCTGCGAGCAATGCGGCATGGCCGTTACCGAATGATTATGGATTGGAATTGGAATGTGTTGATGTTCTCCAGCATCAACTAGAGGTGGCAAGACAACGTGTACATGATTCTCAACGTACAATCAACAAGTTGAGACTGGACATGCAGGTATTAGATGCAGGAGTCCAAAAATGAAACAAGACACTGAGGTAACCACGAAGGAATTGGACATTTTGCAGACTGAAATTTGTGCTATCTGAATCCGGCCAATCCTTTTTTCTGAAGAGATTATAGTTCAAATGGTAAGTTTTATTGATGCGTGTCCATGATGTATGAGCTTTATTTGTCCAGTGTATGTAATTTGTTGTTTGTGTACGCTTTATAATCACTGGTGCCAAACTATAATGCCTAGTGGGTATATTCGGCTTTAATTTCTTTATTGTATAGTGTAGGATTATTCTACGTTTCTATGTTTTTTATTGTATAGTGTATATTTTTTAGAGGCGATAGTATAGAGTAGGATATTTGTTGAATATACTATATCGTTGAAACAAGGGCCAACACGCCCAAACATTTCCTGGACGCCATACAAACGAACAAACATGTGTAGTCAAAGCGGGCCTTAATTGGGCTGGTCAAAATAATATTAAGTGGATCCCAAATGGGCCCACCATAACAACGGCTCTTAGCAGGCCATCAACAGGCCTAAAGCTCGATAGGGTCGTATAAATGGAAATGGCCTGCGGGCCTTTAGCGGGACGAAATAAATGTCAATTTTGTCTCGGCCCTTTTACTTGATGGGCCAGTAAGAGGCCGAAAGTGTTATGGGCCAGAGGTGGCCCAGTTTGCAAACTAGGCTTTTAACAGCCGAAAGTCGCGTTGGGCTGAAATGATGCCCTGCGGAACGTGGGCTCCTAATGGACCCAAAGTCAAAGGCCCAACTATTGTGCGGGTGAGGGAGTCCTGGATTAAGGGGTCCTCGGGCATCCGACCTATTGGACATGGGCCAGACTGATGGGCCATGAAGATATAAGACAGAAGACTCTATCCCTTGTCCGGATAGGACTCTCCTTGGCGTGGATGGCAAGCTTGGCGTTCGGATATGAAGATTCCTTTCTCTGTAACCGACTTTGCACAACCCTAGTCCCCTCCGGTGTATATAAACCGGAGGGTTTAGTCCGTAGAGGCAATCATAATCATACAAGCTAGACTTCTAGGGTTTTAGCCATTACGATCTCGTGGTAGATCAACACTTGTAATACTCATATTCATCAAGATCAATCAAGCAGGAAGTAGGGTATTACCTCCATAGAGAGGGCCCAAACCTGGGTAAACCTTGTGTCCCCTGTCTCCTGTTACCATCGACCTTAGACGCACAGTTCGGGACCCCCTACCCGAGATCCGCCGGTTTTGACACCGACATTGGTGCTTTCATTGAGAGTTCTGCTGCGTCGTCTTCAAGAGGTTCGATGGCTCCGTCAATCATCTACAACAATGTTGTCCAGAGGGAAGTTTTTCTCCCCGGCCAGATCTTTGTATTCGGTGGCTTCGCACTGCGGGCCAACTCGCTTGGCCATCTAGAGCAGATCGACAGCTACGCCCCTGGCCATCAAGTCAGGTTTGGAAGCTTGAACTACGTTGCTGATACCCGTGGAGACTTGATCTTCGACGGATTCGAGCCCACGGCAGCCGCTCCCTACCACCGCGATGATCATGACCTAAATCTGTCATCGGACAATACTCAGGAGATAGCACCTGTAAGTGCTCTGGTCCTAGATCCGGAGCAGACTGCGTTGTCCGAGGACGGGAAGCTCAACCCCGCCACAGGAGCCGCAGACTCAGCAGCGCTGGAGCCGCACACAGACCCAACCTTGAGCAGGACCTGCATCACCGGAACCTCAGATTCGTCTCCGACCACAGGTTCCGAACCATGCGCGTCCGCGTCCTTCGAGCCCGATCAGGCACCGGTCGTCAAATTCAGCGCCGCGGACATCTTCCGGCACTCACCTTTAGGTGATGTGCTAAACTCATTAAAAACCCTCTCCTTAGCAAGGGACTCACAGCCGAATTATATCCGGTTTGAACTGGGGGTTGATGACGGGGAATTTCGCTTCCCACCCACCTCCCACTTCATAGCCACTGTCGAGGACTTAACTGACATGCTCGATTACAGCTCTGAAGACATCGACAGTATGGACGACGATGCCGGAGAAGAGCAGGCCCAAAACCCACCATTTACCGGACGCTGGACGACCACATCCTCGTATGACGTGTACATGGTGGACACACCCAAAGAGAATAACGGTGATGGCAAAGAAGACCCAGTCGAGGATAAACCTCCTAAGATACAGCCAAAGCGCCGACGACAGCGGCGCCGCTCTAAGTCATGCCGTGGAAAGGATAGCAATACCGACACAGAAGAAAACAATACTCTAGACGACGCTGAAGACAATGAAGACCCTGTTGAGCCAACTTCCGAACAGGACAAATGGGAAGATGGGCGAGTCAGCCCTGATGAACATGCCGTAAACGAAGACTCGGAGGACAGTAATTATCTTCCGCTCTCCGAGGATGAGGTGAGCCTCGGCAACGAGGATTTTATCGTGCCCGAGGAACCTCTCGAGTAGGAGCGCTTTAAGCACCGGCTAATAGCCACTGCAACGAGCCTGAAAAAGAAGCAGCAACAGCTTCAAGCTGACCAAGACCTGCTCAACGATAGGTGGACTCATGTCCTGGCACCCGAGGAATACGGCCTCGAGCGCCCAACCAAAAGTTACCCGAAGCGCAAATTGCTACCTCAATTCGATGACAAGGCACTTGAGCCTGTACCATCAGCGCGTAATGCGGCTGACCGACCACCACGTGGCCGGGATAAAGCGGCAACTCAAGCCGAACACCAGCCCATACTACCCAGCCGTAAAGGCAGAGACATAACTGCTCAGGGCTATACATACGACCTGCAGCAGGACCTGGACAGTATAGCAGGTCAGAACAGGTCGATCTATGGATCGCGGGGGCGTGCCCCGACACGCGATGACGGCTATCTAGCCGGACGCAACAAGCATAATCACGCCCGGTCCGACAACCGCAGACGGACTCCATCCGAGCTATGTCGTGACGTGGCCCGATATAGAGGCGTCGCACACCCTCTTTGCTTCACTGACAAAGTAATGGAGCATGAATTCCCAGAAGGGTTTAAACCCGTAAATCTCGAATCATATGATGGGACAACAGACCCCGCGGTATGAATCGAGGATTTTCTTCTCCATATTCATATGCCCCGCGGCAATGATCTCCATGCCATCAAATACCTCCCACTAAAACTCAAGGGACCAGCTCGGCACTGGTTGAACAGTCTGCCCGAAAACTCCATTGGCAGCTGGGAAGACTCGGAAGAAGCCTTCCTCGACAACTTCCAAGGCACATATGTCCGACCTCCGGATGCCGACGACTTAAGTCACATAATTCAACAGCCCGGAGAGTAAGCCAGGAAATTCTGGACTATGTTCCTAACCAAAAAGAACCAGATCGTCGACTGTCCGGATGCCGAAGCCCTAGCAGCCTTTAAACATAGCATCCGGGACGAATGGCTCGCCCGACACCTCGGCCAAGAAAATTCGAAGTCCATGGCAGCCCTCACAGCGCTTATGACCCACTTTTGCGCGGGCGAAGATAGCTGGCTAGCCCATAGCAATAAAAATGCAAGCGAACCTAGCACTTCGGAAGCCAGAATAGCAACGGCAAGCCCCGACGCAACAGACACAAGCGTCGAAGCAACGGTGATAATACCGACGACACGGTGGTCAACACCAGATTCAGTGGTTCCAAGTCCGGTCAGTGGAAGAAGCCGTTCAAAAGGAACAATTCGGGCTCATCCAACCTAAACTGCATTCTCGATCGTCCATGTCAGATACATGGCACCCCCGATAAACCAGCCAATCATACCAATAGAAGTTGTTGGGTCTTTAAGCAGGCCGGCAAGATAAACACCGAAAACAAGGAGAAGGGGTCGCAAAGAGAGGACGATGACGAGGAGCCCCGTCCACCGAACACAGGGGGATAGAAGAAATTTCCCCCTCAGGTCAAAACGGTGAACATGATATACGCCACCCATATCCCCAAGAGGGAGCGCAAGCGCGTGCTCAGGGACGTCTATGCGATAGAGCCAGTCACCCCAAAATTCAACCCATGGTCGTCCTGCCCGGTCACCTTCGATTGCAGGGACCATCCGACCAGTATCCGCCATGGCGGTTCGGCCGCACTGGTCCTTGACCCAATAATCGATGGATTCCACCTCACGCGAGTCCTCATGGACGGGGGCAGCAGCCATAACCTACTCTATCAGGATACAGTGCGCAAAATGGGCATCGATCCATCAAGGATCAAGCCGACCAAAACTACCTTTAAAGGAGTCATACCAGGTGTAGAGGCCCGTTGTACGGCCTCAATCACACTGGAAGTTGTCTTCGGATCCCCGGACAACTTCAGAAGCGAAGAGTTGATCTTCGACATCGTCCCCTTCCGCAGCGGCTATCACGCACTGCTCGGACGAACCGCATTCGCTCGATTTAATGCGGTGCCACACTATGCTTATCTCAAGCTCAAGATGCCTGGACCACGCGGGGTCATAATAGTCAATGGAAACACGGAGTGCTCCCTCCGTACTGAAGAATACACCGTAGCCCTGGCAGCGGAAGTACAGAGCGGCCTTTTAAGGCAGAATTTTAATTCAACGGCCAAGCTCCCGGACACTGTCAAACGAGTCCGGACTACTCCGCAGCTTGACAGTCCGGCTCGTCAGGAGTTAGACTAGCAATTCAGCCTCCATCTCAGTCCTGACCAAATGGCGGGATATGTACCACGCGTACATAATTACGCACTCAAAATACCATGGGCAGAGACGGAGGCATAACCAGACTGTGGTCCACAATACGGCTCGACCTCCCCCGGACACACATACTTTCACTTTTTTATCCTTTTCAGGTTTCTTTTCCACAGGCCCCTCGCGGCGGCCCGCTCATCGATCCTTTCGAAGGACGGATACACCAAGGCGGTAAGTAGCACAGACGCGTGGGGGATTTCTATACGTTCTCTTCGACGATCATCGCACCTGTTTTCATGACCCACATGCAAGCTCCCCCCTTGATCTTGGCATGTCAAATAGCCCGGTTGCTTATCGCACTATTTGTACACTTTGACATATTAATCTAATTATAATGAAAACAGTTTGCGGCCCAACTTACATGGCATTGGCTTACTACTTCATTTTTTCGCTACTCTTATCGATTGCACCCGTACACCTTGGTACGTTTTAAATTGGCCAGGGGCTTCACTGCACTCCATACCTCGGCAACAAAGTCCGAACACTTTTACAGTACAGTTCGGCACCCCGAATTTTAGCATTATATGCATTGGCTCCTAATCATGTCTTTGGTCAATAGTTGGGTTGCCCGGCTCCTATGCTTACTACCTTACGTTCCGCTCTATCGGCTAAGGTAGTAAAGGGAGAACTACTACGATTGTGTTTCTGGTTTACCCAAGCAAACACCTCAGTAGAGAAAGCCGAAAACTGACTGTCATGATGTGGCGAGAGCTGGTCAGCTATTCGGAGGTTCAAAATCTTTTACGATTTTTTCCGCATTATGCGACGAATCGGCCTTCACCCGATCAGGTGTCTACAGCACCCTAGTCCGGATTAAATACTAACTAGGGGTTGCGCCTACATTTCTATTGTCAAACTCCTATGGCTAAGTGAGGGTGATAAAGCCACATAGTCTGATTGCCTGGTTCGTTGCGCTAAACACCTCCTTCAAGGACCAAATTTTTGGATAAAGAGTGTTTTGATTCATCCCGAACACCCCCGTACTACCTACATGGGGGCTGAAGCCGATGACTGGCCAACTCTCAGTTTTAACAAAACGGCCGCACAGGAGGTAAAATCTTAAAATAACAAGCATTATATTACATAACGGCTCTGTTTCATAATACACGAAGGGACAATATGAATGACTTCATTCAAAGATAATGTCTTTTGAACACTGCCCTTCTACAATACGGGATCCCTTCAGGACATCTTCAAAATACCGCTCGGGCGTGCGGTGCTCCTTGCCCGCGGGCGGTCCCTCGGTCGCGAGCTTGACGGCATCCATCTTCGCCCATTGTATCTTGACACGGGCGAAGGCCATCCCCGCACCTTTGATGCAGACCGATCGCTTGATGGCATCAAGCCGAGGGCAGGCATTGACCAGCCACTTCACGAGCCCGAAGTAGCTGCTGGGTATGGCTTCGGCAGGCCATAGCCGAATTATCAAATCCTTCATGGCTAGTTCGGCCACCCTATGCAGTTCGGACAGCTGTTTCAGCTGATCGCTAAAGGGCACCGGATGTTCTGGCGCAAGGTATTGCGACCAGAACAACTTCTCCGTTGAGCTTCCCTCTTCAGCTCGGAAGAACTCCGCAGCATCAGAAACACTGCATGGCAGATCCGCAAACGCCCCTGCAGAGCTCCAAATCCGGGTCAGTAAGCGGTACCTTCTCTTCACATACTTGCTCTGCATAATAAAAGCCTTACCCGCGGCGATTTTCCCGGCCTCCTGGATTTCCTAGAGGGTGCTCTGGGCTTCGACCCGGGCATCTTGCGCGCTTTGGCAGGCCTTGGCAAGTTCAGACTTTTGATCCGCAATATTGCGCTCCAAGGACTCGCATTTCTTCACGGCGTCCTGGAGCTCTTGCTGGACCTCACCGACCCTGGCCTCATGCTTTTCGCGGGCGGCTTGTTCCTTGGCCGCTCTCTCCTCGGCCTCGGCCAGCGCCTTCTTGAGGGTCTCCACCTCGGTCGCCGCTCCTACAGATATCATGGCACTCTGATTAACACAAACAACTCATATCTCTCTATATATTTGAGCAGGTCATTAAAATACCTTGCTTATCCTCCAGCTGCTTTCTTGCTTGGCTCAGCTCGTCCTCAGCCCGCTCTAGCCTCTGCTTCAGTCCTGAGACTTCGGCAGCATGAGAGGTCATAGCTAGCAACGACGCCTGCTTATTTTACATAGACATGTGTGATTAGTCTCCTGTGTAAATCATTTGATCCTCAGTCCGGCTTTTCTTTCCGAACACCGGACAAAGTATCAGGGGCTACTGTCTACACTATGACATTCTTCTTACACAATTATGCCGCTTACCTCAAAGCCTGTCAGAAGGCTGGTGCAGGCTTCGGTTAGTCCGCTCCTAACGGACCAAACCCTCTCAACCACCGTACCCATAAGGATACGGTGTCCCTCAACAATGGAAGTGCCCCGTAGCGCTTCCAGCAGATTATCCGGTGCCTCTGGATGGACGGAGGTCACCGGCGGAATACGTGCACCTCCTCCTTTCGAAGGAGGTTGCTTGCCTGATTCCGGAGCCCTGTAGGTCTCTAGAATGGTATTCGGCGGGGGGCGGATTGGATATGGCCCCCATCGCCAGTCTCCATGGGGATTTCTCCCCCATGTGTCCGACGGCCGAGGGATCACCATCTGGCGCCACTACGACGGCCTCCTGAACCTCTCCCTAGCCTGGGAAGGTCCTTTGGGACAGCACCTCGGCGTCGCCCTTGGCCATGGGAGAATAAGCCGCCGGCAGCGACTCGCTGGTCATCGCCTTTGAATCCAGCGAACCCCCCGACGAGGATCGCTGGGAGCTATCGTGGGTCGGGCTACAGTGCATGATTTAACATGTTAAAACCATGGAATAAAGGAGCTGGATATATGTGTGCGTCTTTGAGTACTTACGATTCGGCCGGGGGCTTATCCCTGGGGCGCCACTCGGAGCTGCTATCTATGTCCCCCGCGGGGTTATCCGTGAGGGAAACCTTCCCCTTCTTGGACGCCTCTGCCTCCAGATGCGTGGAGGCCATCCTTTTCTTCCCTCCACCCTTGGGGGAAGAAGTGCTTTCCTCCTCCTCCTCATCTTCCTCAACGAGGGAGGAGTGGGTTTCGGCATCTTCGGACGTTGCGTCCGAAGTACCTCTACGACGGAGACTGCTTCTGGTCTCCTTGGTCTCCTTGGCCTTCTTCTTGGCCTTCTTCTCCGGCACCTGATAGGGCGCCGGAACCAGCATCTTCGTTAGAAGTGGGATGGCTGGGTTTTCGGGTAGTGGAGCCGGACACTGAATCCGCTCTGCCTTCCTTGTCCAGCCCTGAAAGAACAAATAGGGAGGCACTACAGGAAACAGCTACTTTGCCGTCTGCCATGGCGGACGGCAAAGGCTCGAAAGGCGGACGGCAAAGACCTTTGCCGTCAGCCGCGGACGGCAAAAGGCTCCGGCAAAGAAGGCTACGGTAAACAGCTTCTTTGCCGTCTGCTTCCTGGCGGCGGACGGCAAAGGATCTTTGCCGTCTGCGGCGGACGGCAAAGAGGGCGGACGGCAATATTTGCGCTGTCAGTCCGTTAAGTGGCTAACGGCAGACCTTTGCCGTCCGCCGCAGACGGCAAAGAGCCTTTGGTCTTTGCCGTCCGCCTTATGATGTCATCTACACGTCACTAGATGCCAGGTTCTTTGCCGTCTGCCACTGTAGGCAAACTGCAGGTTCTTTGCCGTCCGCCACGGACGGCAAAGTCTTTGCCGTCTGCCACTGTAGGCAAACTGACCAAATGGGTCAGCTCCCAGGAAGCACAGTTGGCTGCCACGTGGCTTCTTTGCCGTCTGCGGCGGACGGCAAAGAGCTCTTTGCCGTCGGTGGCAGACGGCAAAGAGCCTGCATATTGTCTGTTTTTTCTGTTTTTTGTTAAATCCCACAATTTGCACAGAAAATATATATGACATATAGATATATTTCACAGGCATTCATCACATAAACAAGTTCATACATCATTTCATACACAAACAAGGTCCATCCATCATTTCATACATAAACAAGTTCCATCCATCATTTCATACATAAAGAAGTTCCATCCATACATAAAGTAGCACTCCATAGCTAAGGTGACTAGAATGAGAAGACAAGAATGAGAAGACAAGAAGAAGAAGAGTAGAACAAGCACTCCATCCAGCACATAATGAAATCTGCAAAATGGCAAAATAAGAAAGTTAGAAATGGATCGTTTTTGAGCTAACTTAGTTGAAATGGATCGTTTTTGAGCTAACTTAGTTGAAATGGATCGTTTTTGAGGTAACTAAGGTGAAATGGGTCGTTTTTTAGCTCACTTAGGTCAAAAGGATCGTTTTTGAGCTAACTTAGTTGAAATGGATCGTTTATGAGCTAACTTTGTTGAAATGGATCGTTTATGAGATAACCTAGGTAAGATGGGTCATTTTGGAGTTAACGTAGGTGAAATGGGCCATTTTAAAGCTAACGTAGGTAAAATGGATCATTTAGGAGCTAATCTAGGTGAAATGGGTCATTTTTGAGCTAACTTGGATGAACTGCATCATTTATAAGTTAACCTAGGTAAAATGGGTCATTTTGGAGGAAAATAAGCTAACTCTAGGTCATTATGGTAAGCATATTGGAGGAAATAAAGCTAAGTCTAGGTCTTTATGCATTTGTTAAGCAAAACACTAGAGAAACTTACCGTGATCAGGGAGGTGTAGGACCGGGGTGGCTAGTGCCGCTACCTGGAGAAGGATCGTGCGATGCGTTTCTGGAGTTAAGCTGCAACAAAGATCATTTTCAATGTCTCGTTAGCATTACGACACTCAAATGTTGAGACTACCAACTAATGTCCATTCAAACTAAACTCACCGTGCTCCCAGGAGCAATCACTGGCATCGGCGGAGCGGGCTGACCGGACTTCTCGCACACAGACTGCACATTTGGTTTTCAGAACAGAGTCATACTAGTTAGTAATGAGACTTAAATGTTAAGACTAGCAAGTAATCTGCAGAAGAAACTTACCACAAGGAGCTCGTACATGGCCCTTGCCTGCATGTCATTCCGTGCCCTCTCCTCCTCCATCATCTTTCTCGTCCTCTCCTCCATCTCCCGCTGCCTCTCCGCCGCCTCTGCCAGAAGTTTCTCCGTTCTATCTCTCTCAGTCTGTATAGCAGCCTGCAACACCACTCACATGACCATTTGTAATCATTGATGGAAGCGCACACAATGTAATGGAGACAGATAACTGAGTACGTATCACTAACCTTGATGGCGAGTTGCACTGGCCGTTCACGAGGCCTTATCTCAGGAGCGGAGCTCGACTGGCGCGCCTTGATCTCCGGGAGAGTGCTAGGACAACGGATAAGTCCATCTCCAATGGCTATGGAGCCATGGGACCTCCCGCCACCAGATATCATCACCAGCTCTGGATCAATGGGACCCTGGCTCGGGTTAAAGTCCTCCCCTTTCCTCGCCTTCCCCTCATCTCTATATCTCACGAGCTTGTTGTGGGAGGAGATGTTGGTGAAGTTGTTTGCATCATCGAGGTCAGACTGAGAGAAAGCCTTGACTTTCTTGTAAGAGCCAGTGTGGGCCATGGCATACAGGTCGTACACCTCTGGCACCTTATCCGCCTTATTGTGGCGTGCCTGAAAGAGAGAAGCAATGAAAGTTAGTAATTAAAGGGCTCAAGCTAGCATGATGAATGAATTGCATGAATCATGAAGCAAACCACATACCCAGTTGCGCCCGAACTGATATAAGTTGGAGCTGCCTTGATGGTGTGGCACACCTTCCATTTGGGCACGTTTGTCCTTGGCCTGGTTGTGGAGGGCTAGCCATTCTTGTGAGCACCACTCATCGACCAACACCTCCCAACAATCCATCCGATCCGCACACCATCTCGGAGGCGCCTAAGTTAGCAAATAGAAACTTGAGCACTACGGCTAAGAATTACTAAATGAAGGAACTTAAGTAGAAGGCCTTAAGAATTACCTTCATGTACTGCTCCTTACTCAGGAACTTATCGCGGCACGCCGGCTTGGTCTTCTTGATACCACGCAAGGCGTAGTAGTCTCGAACAGCCTGCACCCGAGCCTCGTGCCGTAAGTTCTGGAGTAGGCGCTTGCAGACGTTCTCGATAACATTTGCGCACTCCTCCTCGTATCCCTCCTCACACCTGTAGAATGTCTGCAATCAAATGAGACAATATTGATTAGTACAATTAATAACTAGCTAGTTGAAGATTTTGAAATGTGTAAAGGAGAAATTACCCAGAACGTCCTGATCACCATGTCTGCCCTCGTGTCGCACACGACACCGTCGATAATGACATCCGGCGGGGCCGGGGCAGCCATGTAGTGCTCCCAGCTCAACCCAAGCTCTGGAAGCCGACCCTCACCAGGCAACGTGACAAACCCCGGGAAGTTTTGCCGGCAAAGAACTCCAAGGACGGAGTTGGGCCGGCGGACACTATGATGGTGGTCCCAACCCCTGCAGCATGACAAGGCCAACGCATTAGTTATTTGAAGAAACGTGAATGCAGAAGGTACAAAAATTTTAAATGCACTTACGTACCTCTCCCCATCAGGGAAGATCAACCACCTCTGCTCGCGGGTCGCCGGCACGGACGGGAGCCGTGTAGCACCACGCTGGTAGACGGTGCCACCCTCCTCCTCAAGATCAGTCGGCTCCCCGCCATCATCAGCATGGCCACTCGGCTCCTCGGGCTGATCCGGCCAGGTACCCCATCCGGACGTGTGCTCCTCCGGGGTCTCGTGGGCCGAACTCTCGTGGGCCGAAGGCCAGTCGACCCGAGGCTCGTGGGCCCAAGACCCGTGGACCGGAGGCTCGTGGACCGGAGTCCGTGTAGCCTCCTCCTCGGACGAGTCCACCCTAGCAGTCACGTGCTCGGGTGAAACAGCTGGGGGTGGCGGCGAGGAAGGCGCCCTAGCAGTCACCCTACCTCCTCTCCCGCGACCACGTGCCCCACCTCCTCTCTTCCTACCTCGTCCCCTGCTGGGCACCGCGGTGGACGAAGAAGGGCCCGGCGGTGTGGACATACTGTCCAGCAACGCTCGGCGAAGAGGTACGTCTGGAATCGAAGACCTCAGACCACGCGCCGAGGAAGAAGGAGCCTTGGCGCGCTCCCGACCAGCGCCCACCATCTTTCAACACCTGCCATGACAAACAGTAAACGAAATTAGTACAACATAAAAAAAAAGACCGACATGAATAATAATATGTGTATCACTTGAGTGTATCATCATCAAGTACAACATTAAAAAATTTAATACCTGACACTACTAATAATCTCGATCAGTATCATCAATAAATGCATAATCATCATCATCACTATAATCAATGACGGGCTCATAGGGTTCAGTGGCATCAACATGTGCAAGGCCACCTTGACGTAATCGGTCAAGCAATGACAGGTCATCCGCAGCAGTAACCTCTTCTTGTTCCGGCTCTTCTTGTTCCTCCTCTGGGGTGATGTCGGATTCACTGTCACTGTCTACTTCAATGTTTTGGGGTGAAGTATAGCGGTTCTTGAAACGCTTTTTGGAAAGACGTGTCTCTTGGAAGAATTCTCCTTCATATGTGTCTGGGTTAATGTGAGGTTCATAATCCTCTTCCTTTGGGGGAGATAGTCTAGCACGTGGCGGCACTTCATAAACGACATCCCAACCTTTCAGATTTGGATTAGTTTGGCA
Source organism: Triticum aestivum (assembly GCF_018294505.1). NCBI lineage: Eukaryota > Viridiplantae > Streptophyta > Magnoliopsida > Poales > Poaceae > Triticum > Triticum aestivum. The sequence goes on along the minus strand of NC_057799.1, from coordinate 154,577,435 downwards.
GGCCCACGGTAGATAGAATACTTGGGTTGCCTGTTGAGCCGTAATATAGACATCAGGAACATCTAAATGGGTGCTTTGGTTGATTTCAACTAGCCCTATATGTTCATGAGTTCTTCTAGTCTCCTTCGGCTGAAACCAATAACATTTGAAGACTACGACATTCGGTGGGTTTTCACCATAGAATAGAAGTTCATAAATTGCTTCAACTCTCCCATAATACTCGGTACCTCCTTCGCCGATAGCAGATACACAACAATTTGTAGACTTTCGGTCGGCCATAGATACCTCTTTGCCATAGGTACGAAAGCGATACCCGTTGATGTCGTATTTGTCAAATGAACGGACCTTATAGTCAAAACCATTAGCGACTTGTCTCAATTCGGCATCCATAGACTCTGAATTAGCCTACAAGTTTAATATGAAAGGATTGTTGCATTACGCAGAAATTAGCGAATGAAACCGGGATAGCCGCCTACAAATTAGCCTACAAGTCTAATAGAAATTACCGTTTGTTTGAACCAAGAGATGAAACCGGGATAGCCGCCACCTTGCTTTGCGAGAAGCTCATACTCTTCGACAGAATCCTTTTGGATCACCGCTCCATACGAGAATAAGGCGACGTATCGACTGTATGAAATATCCAGGAATAAGAGCAGTTCAAAGGAAATAGAAGTTGCGAAACTATGTACCGAGAACTTACTCGATGTACGGCCGCACTTCTATCAGGTTGTTGAAGATATACAACGAAATGGTCCGCCATTGTTCGTTATCCAAAGATACTGGATTTGAAACACTGGCTGGTGCGAGATTCCCTTTGAATAGGCTGAGGTTGGATCCACCCTTTTTAGGGTCGTCAGCATTGTACCGAGGCTTCGGATTATGCAAATGACGATTTTTGGCTTCGTAGTGTGCTGTCACGAAGTTTGCCGCCTCCTCAGTGATGAATGCCTCAGCCATCGATGCTTCAATTCTACGTTTATTTTTACATTTTTGTCGAAGCGTCTTCTGCATCCTCTCAGTTGGGTAGCACCAACGATTTTGCACGGGCCCCCCCAATCTTGCCTCGGTCGGGAGATGCAAAATCAAATGTTGCATTGGATTGAAGAAGCCCGGTGGAAAGATCTTCTCTAACTTGCAGATCAACTCCGGCGCCAACTCTTCCATTTCTTCTAGCACGCTAGGCGATAGTTCTTTCGCACAAAGAACACGGAAGAAATAGCTGAGTTCTGCCAGTACTAGCCATTCATCCTCAGGGATGAAGCCACGCAACATCACCGGCATTACCCGCTCAATCCATATGTGCCAATCATGACTCTTGAGACCAAATATCTTCAATTTGTCAAGACTGGCTCCCCTCTGTAGATTCGCTGCATACCCATCGGGGAACATCAACTGCATTTTCACCCACAAGATAATTTCCCTCATAGCCGGCCTTCCAAGATTGAACCATGCCTTTGGCTTCGTCCAGTTCTGCTTTCCTTTCGGTTCTTTCATGTTTTGTAACGGCCTATCACATAGCGCCTCCAGATCGACTCTAGCCTTAGTATTATCCTTTGACTTCCCATCTATGCCGAACAATGTACCAAAAAGTGCCTCGGCGATATTCTTCTCAGTGTGCATCACGTCGATGTTGTGTGGGCAAAGGAGGTCTTTGAAGTAAGGCAGATCCCATAAGCATGTTTTGTGAGTCCAGGCGTGCTTAGAATTATACCCCTTGAAGTACCCTGGACGCTCGGGATCTGGCTCGAGAGCGTTTAACTGATCCAGGGTCTGTTGGCCTGTCAATGCATGTGGTGCAGAGTTTTTGACAACTCTACCTCTGATGAAGTTCTTCTTGTCTTTCCTGAACTTATGGCGAGGATTCAGGAACTCTCTATGCATGTCGAAGCAAGAAAACTTGCGACCGGCCTGAAGCCAACGAAACTCAAGAGCTCCCTTGCATGTGGGGCACGGGAACCTTCCATGCACACACCAGCCAACGAATAGCGCATACGCCGGCAAGTCATGCGTCGAGTACATGTACCAGACACGCATTATGAAGTTCCGTTTGCTATAGGCATCGTATGTCTTGAACCCATTATCCCAGGCTTCTTGCAATTCGTCCTTAAGCGGTTGCATGTACACATTCATATTTTTCCCCGGATAGTTGGGCCCTGGAATTATCAACGTCAGGAAAATGTTCTTTCTTTCATAATCTGTCCGGGGGGGAGATTGAGTGGAAAGACAAATACGGGCCAACAACTGTATTGGGCTGCCGTCATACCAAACACACTGAACCCATCCGTGCTGATGCCGACTCGAGGATGCCTCGGATCTGCCGCTTTGTCACCATGTAATTCATCAAACTTTTTCCACGCAACACCATCCGATGTGTGTACAATCATCAGATTCCCATCTGCATCTAGTTCGGTTCTTTTGCCCGTTTTGTGCCATGTCATCTGTCTGGCCGTCTCTTCGACCATGAAAAGACGTTGAAGTCTTGGTACGATTGGCATATACCGAAGAACACTAACGGGGATTTTGGTCTGTGTCTTCTCACCCATACCGTTGTCTACCACAACATACCTGGAAGACTTGCAAATGGGACAACAGTTCAAGTCCGCATAGTCAAGCCTAAACAAGACACATCCTTTCTCACAGGCATGTATCTTATCATAGGGCATCTTCAGTGCACGGAGGATTTTGTCCGACTGGTACAGGTTTGCAGGCATTACATGGACTTTGGGTAGAAAGCGTCCAAATACTGTCATCATTGCATCATAGCATTCTCTGCCCAAGTTGAACTGAGCCTTCAGAGCCATTACTTGTGAGATGGCATCCAACTGACAAAGCTCAGTGTGCTCATGGAGCGGACGTTTTGCAGACTCCAACATTTCATTGAAGGCCTTTGCAGATTCCTCCATCTCCTCGTCCGAATCCCGAGCATCATCAAAGTCTTGCACCATGTTTTCCATACCGGTACCATGCTCGTCGGTGCGACGACGATCCACCTCGGCTCGGTCACGTTGGGCAGACTCACCATGAAATGTCCACACCGTATAATCAGGCGTAAAACCACTCTTCTGCAGGTGTTTGCCCATTTCAGCCTCTGTCCTCTTTTCCCAATTGCCGCACCGTAAACAGGGGCACCAGGTTTTCCTCTGGCCATTTGCAAATGCGGCTCGCACAAACCCCTTGGTTTTTGTGAACCATTCAGTGCTCCATTTGTTCTGACCAGTGTGACCGGTGTACATCCACGCACGATCACTCATCTTGACTTTCAGAGCTACTAGACACACAACAAATATATATATATAATTCACCATGTATGTATTCATCAGTTGATCTACTTTGTCAATTTTATTACGTCCATGCAACCTACACTCTAATAGGTAATGATAGGTCCTAATCCCACCCGAGTATGTTTAGATTGGGTTCATTTTCCCATGCTATGCCCCGGATCCTACGCAAAATTTTGGCAGCACCTCCCCGCTGTTCTCCTGATACACGTCTCTGCAATAAACAGAGAGGATGTGTACCCGGAGAACAACAGGGGAGGCACTGACGAAATTTATGCGTCGGATCCGGAGCAAAGCATATGGGAAAACGAACCCAATCTAAACATACTCGGGCTGTCCATGGATAGCGTTGGACAATTCGAAAGAATCAAGGTTATAAATATGCAAATGCATGCATATTTATAACTATGACGCTTTCGAACGGGAGACACATATTGGTTACGCATACTGATAATTCAAGACACATATATATCTAGCTATCAAGTTTCATCGGAATAGATCAAATAATTAATGGGGGAGGAGGACATGTCATTTGTGCTCACCCACGAACGAAGGGGCAGAGCTCGTCAAACGCACGGCCAGGTCGTCGAACACCAAACCTCGCAGCGATGAAACAACTGCACATTTAAAACTACCCGATCAACACAATTATATATGATGTTTTTCATAACAAAATCGAAAGATATATGACCTAACTAATAATTCACAAATATATGACCCCGTCGGCTTCTGGAAGGCCAAAGAACACCTTTTCGGGACGTGTCGGGGGTCGGGGTGTCGTGTCGGTCTCGGGGTGCCGTGTCGGGGTCGGGGTTGGGGTCTCGGGGTCGGGGTGTCGGGTCGGGGTGTCGGGTCGGGGTGCCGGGTCGGGGTCGGTGTGCCTTGTCGGTGTCGGGGTCGGGGTGTCGGGTCAGGCTCGGGGTCGGGGTGTCGGGGTCGGGGTCCGGGTCGGGGTATCGTGCTCGGGGTCTCGGGGTCGGGGTGCCGGGTCGGGGTCAGGGTGCCGTGTCGGTGTCGGGGTCGGGGTGTCGGGTCAGGCTCGGGGTCGGGGTCTCGGGGTCGGGGTGTCGGGTCGGGGTGCCGGGTCGGGGTGTCGGGTCGGGGTGCCGTCTCGGGGTCGGGGTGCCGGGTCGGGGTCGGGGTGTCGGGGTGTCGGGTCAGGCTCGGGGTCGGGGTGTCGGGGTCGGGGTCGGGATGTCGGGGTCGGGGTGCCGTGTCGGTGTCGGGGTCGGGGTGTCGGGTCAGGCTCGGGGTCGGGGTGTCGGGGTCGGGGTCTAGGGGTCGTGGTGTCGTGTCGGGGTGCCGCGTCGGGGTCGGGGTGCCGTGTCGGGTCGGGGTTTTTTCCTCTTTTTTCCTTTTCTTCTTCTTCCTATTCTTCCTTTTCTTCCTCTTCTTCTTTTTTCTTCTCCTCCTCCTCTTCTTCTTCTTCCTTTCCTTTTTCCTCTTCTTCTTCTCCTCCTCTCCTCTTTTTTCTTCTTCTTCTTCTTCCTCTTCTTCTTTTTTCTTCTCCTCCTCCTCTTCTTCTTCTTCCTCTTCTTCTTTTTTCTTCTCCTCCTCCTCTTCTTCTTCTTCCTTTCCTTTTTCCTCTTCTTCTTCTCCTCCTCTCCTCTTTTTTCTTCTTCTTCTTCCTCTTCTTCTTTTTTCTTCTCCTCCTCCTCTTCTTCTTCTTCCTTTCCTTTTTCCTCTTCTTCTTCTCCTCCTCTCCTCTTTTTCTCTTCTTCTTCTTCTTCCTCTTCTTCTTTTTTCTTCTACAACCTAAACCTAAAACTAAACCTAAACCTAAAACTAAACCTAAAACTACAACTAAAACTAAATCTAAACTAAAACTAAAACTAAAAAGGAAAAAAAAGAAAAAAACAGAAAAAAACTGAAAAATGGGGGCTCACCTGGGGGGTGGAGGAGGCCGGTGGAGGAGGGGGCGGGGCGGTGGAGGAGGCGGCCTGGGGGCGGCGGCGAGCCGGGGCGGCCTGGGGGCGGCGGCGAGCCGGGGAGGCGGGGGCGACGGGGCGGCGGGGGGCGGGGGGCGCGGGGGGCGCGGGGCGGCGGGGGGCCGGGGGCGGCGGGGGGCCGGGCGGTGAGGGCGACGGTGCCCCGGGGCGGCGGCGAGCCGGGGTGGCGGGGGCGGCGGGGGCGACGGGGCGGCAAGGGGCGCGGGGGCGCGGGGCGCGGGGGGCGCGGGGCGGCGGGGGGCCGGGGCGGTGAGGGCGACGGGGCCCCGGGGCGGCGGCGAGCCGGGGCGGCGGGGGCGACGGGGCGGCGGCGGCGCGCGGCGGGCGGCGGCGTGGGAGGAGAGAAACGGCGGCGTGGGAGGGAGAGGGAAGAAGCGAGTAACGGGCGGGGGTACGGGCCGTTAGGTAGTAGGCTCTTTGCCGTCCGCCCCCCTTTGCCGTCCGCTTTTTTGCCTCTTTGCCGTCTGCTAGCGGACGGCAAAGAGGTGGCCCGTTAAGTTTTTCAAAAACGGGCGGGGGGTGGGGGCCACCTCACTCTTTGCCGTCCGCCAGCGGACGGCAAAGATTCTTTGCCGTCAGCTGGCCGACGGCAAAGAGCTGGCAGACGGCAAAGAGCTTCTTTGCCGTCTGCTTTTGGGTAGCTGATGGCAAAGAGCTGGCAGACGGCAAAGAGCTTCTTTGCTGTCAGCTAGCAGACGGCAAAGAGCTGGCAGATGGCAAATTAGCTGATTCCAGTAGTGAGGCTTAGATATCTTCCTTGAGTATGCCAGTAAAGGGGCCACCTTGAAACACGAAAAACTTACCGGATTGGCGGGATGGGCTAGGTCGTGCCCATGGTCCTCGGTTGTCTTCGGCCACGACTCTTTGGACTTGAAAAGCACCTTCCAGATGTCTTTGTGTGTAGTGCCGAAGAACTGTAGCAAGGTCTGGTGCTTGACTGGATTGAACTCCCACAAAGGGCAAGTCCGGCTTTGGCATGGAAGGATCCGGTGAACTAGCATCACCTGGATCACATTGAAAAGCTCGATGTTCTTGTCTACCATGCTCCGGATGCGCGTCTGGAGCGCTGTTAGCTTGTCCGACGAAGACCAGTCCAGGCCCTTCTCTAGCCAGGAGGTGAGCCGCATCGGAGCGCCGGACTGGAATTCAGGAGCCGCGGCCCAGGTGGCTTCGCGAGGCTCTGTGACGTAGAACCACTGATGTTGCCACCCTTTGACGGTCTCCATGAAGGTACCTTTGGGCCATGTGACGTTGGGCATCTTGCTCACCATGGCGCCTCCGCACTCTGCATACTGGCCACCCACCACCTTCAGCTTCACATTGAATATTTTTAGCCACAATCCGAAGTGGGGTGGGATGCGGAGGAAGGCCTCGCACACGACAATAAATGCTGAGATTTAAGGAAGGAGTTGGGGTCCAGATCGTGGAAATCCACCCCGTAGTAGAACATGAGTCCGCGGACGAATGGGTGGAGAGGGAATCCCAATCCACGGATGAAGCGAGGGACAAATACCACCCTCTCATGGGACTCCAGGGTGGGGATGATCTGCCCCTGGGCTGGAAGCTGGTGGGCGATTTCCGGGGCTAAGTACCCGGCCTCCCGGAGCTTGGTGATGTCCTTCTCCTTGACGGATGAAACCATCCACTTGCCCTGCGCTCCAGATCCGGACATGGCTGAGTGCTTTCTTGGGGTGGAAAAGAATAAGAACTTAGGCGTTGGAGCTCGATAATGGGTAGGCAGAGAGAGAAGGCGTGGTTGGAAAAGGGTGAATCCTTATCTCCTTATAAAGGCAGCGAATATCAAGCGCCTCCCCACTCGCCTATTCCCCAAGGGCTGTATAGACGGCATGGTTGGATTACCCACGCCCGTATTGATGAGAATCCTGCAATAAGGGGACACGATCTTTGCTTTGACAAGACGTGCCAATAAAACCGCATCTTGAAATATGGAGCGGGAGGCTAAAAACAAATTGAAATAATGACCGGGCAGGGACGTGATGTCACGCTACAAAAAGTTGTCAGCAGATTGGACTCGTGAAATATTATACTCTCTGCGGTTGTGTGTGGTACTTGTTTTGCAGAGCCGGACATGTTTTCGGTGTTTGAAGGATGCGTTGGAGTATTCGGAAAAGGAACCCGCCTTGCAATGCCAAAGACAATCTGCGCGCCGGACACCTCGTCATTGAAGCCTGGTTTAGGGGCTACTAAGGGAGTCCTGGATTAAGGGGTCCTCGGGCGTCCGACCTATTGGACATGGGCCGGACTGATGGGCCATGAAGATACAAGACAGAAGACTCTCTCCCGTGTCCGGATAGGACTCTCCTTGGCGTGGATGGCAAGCTTGGCGTTCGGATACGAAGATTCCTTTCTCTATAACCGACTTTGTACAACCCTAGTCCCCTCCGGTGTCTATATAAACTGGAGGGTTTAGTCTGTAGAGGCAATCATAATCATACAAGCTAGACTTCTAGGGTTTTAGCCATTTGGATCTCGTGGTAGATCAACTCTTGTAATACTCATATTCATAAAGATAAATCAAGCAGGAAGTAGGGTATTACCTCCATAGAGAGGGCCCGAACCTGGGTAAACCTCGTGTCCCCTGTCTCCTGTTACCATCGACCTTAGACGCACAGTTCGGGACCCCCTACCCGAGATCCGCCAGTTTTGACACCGACAGCGGGCCCTTAACAGGCCGAGAGACAAAATGGGCTAAGAGTTGGCCCATTTACCGAATGGGCTGAGGACAGGCCTAAAGTCACAGTGAGCTAGAATTGGCCCAACTACAGAATGGGCCGAGAAAAGGCCGAAAGATGTTCCGGGTCGCTAACGGGCTGGAACTGACGATGGGCTGCTAACAGGCCGAAAGAAGCTCCGCAATTGGGCCCAAAAACATAGCGGGCCATTAACGAGCTTAAACTGATGATGGGCTGGAAATTGTCGAATCTAGAATGGGCCTTTGATGGGCCGATTCTTTGTAACTTGTATGGGCCATACTTGTAAATGGGCCTGACTCAAGTAGGCCGCTAATGGGCCGGCCCCTTATTTTGATAGGCCCGGCCTTTTCATCGGAATGGGCCTCTGTTGGGTCGTGCCACATGTCGACGTATCATAGGCGCCTCTTGTCCAATGAGTGGATGACATCTGTCTGAACGTTGAGCCGACATGTGTTTCCTCCGGCCAATGAGAATTTTACACATGGAAAATTCCCATTGGTCCGGGCTGTTAACAGGTTATCGGATCCAAAACCAGACCCGATAGCTTAACGGTGTCCCGTTACGGTGGATGCCACATGTCGGTCACCCTTGACGAAAGCACTTCTATGACGCGCGATATATCGTCATGGAAGTGGACACTTCTGTGATGATAATTTTCGTAATGTCATGGAACACTTCTACTACAGCACAGGTATGACTATCTTGATTCTGTCATAAATTTTTCATGGATGTACATGCATGACAGAAAACGTGACCTACTGTGATAAACACGTATCATCACGGTAGTGTCTTTTTTTGTAGTGAGAGGACTTTTGGGAACCACTCTGTCCTCGAACGGAGGGTATATGGTGGGTACAAAGAATGTGTACGTGTAGTGATTCACCCAATACCTTCCGATGTGGATTCCCTCTTAATAGTAGGGATATCCTACGACCAAAGGAATAAACACGTCGGAAACTCCGTCTTCGATCTTTTCCGCATAGAGGGAAGGCCTAACCGTCTTGCGCCACACAATGTGTACCTGAGAAAACTAGGACGCACGATTAGTCCACGCGTGTGTTGTCATCATCACCAAAACCCTAAGGCAGAAGATGCCCTTACAATCTCCCCTTTTTGGTGGATGATGACAACCACTCGAAAAGCACAAGAGATCTAGAAAATATAGACGGGGCTCCCCCTGAGTGTGAGCACTATTTAGTGTTTGCTTTTGGAATGCAAAATGCTCACACTAGGATCAATGCTCCCCCTAGATTTTATAGACCAACCAGTGACAGCAAAACAAAATACCATACATAAAGCACGTATTTGCAGAACATTAACATGCGGGCTCTACTGATAGAAGAGTGCATAGATAAATAGATAAGGGACGCATGTCTTACACCATGCACAAAGTCACAACATAGGACAATTCACAAGACACTAGAAAGAGCAACTGCAAATGAACTCACAAGAACAACCGCAAATGAACCCCCCATGCAACTGTCGTGACCTAATAGAGCTCTCTCCCCCTTTGGCATCAAGACACCAAAAAGGAAAAGAGCGAAGCTAACGCCCCGGGGCTTAGTAGATCTCCTCGCCAGTTGCCGCAGAGCTGTCAGAATCATCATCAGCAGCAGCAGCAGCAGCATCGTCAGGCTCCTCAGCCTCCTCAGACTCCGTGGTAGTACCCTCAGGGCCACGGACAGTAGAGGTAGCAGGCGCTTCATCAGACCACTGACAGTTCTCCAAGCATGATACGTCTCCAACGTATCTATAATTTTTATTGTTCCATGCTATTATATTATCTGTTTTGGATGTTTAATGGGCTTTAATATGCTCTTTGATATTATTTTTGGGACTAACCTATTAACCGGAGGCCTAGTGCCAGTTGCTTTTTTTTGCCTATTTCAGTGTTTCGCAGAAAAGGAATATCAAACGGAATCCAAATGGAACGAAACCTTCGCGAGGATCTTTCTTGGAACAAACGCAATCCAGGAGACTTGGAGTGGAAGTCGGAGACGCAACGAGGCGGCCACGAGGTAGGAGGGCGCACCCAGGGGGTAGGTGCGCCTGAGGGAGTTCTGGACTAAGGGGTCCTCGGGCGTCCGGCCTGTTATCCATGGGTCGGACTAATGGGCTGTGAAGACATGAAAGCCGAAGACTGTACCTGTGTCCAGATTGGACTCTCCTTGGCGAGGAAGGCAAGCTTGGCGACCGACTCTGAAGATTCCTTCTTATGTAACCGACTCTATGTAACCCTAGATTCCCCCCCCCCCCCGATGTCTATATAAACCGGAGGGGTTAGTCCGGAAAGGATATATTCATTACCATAGTCATTCAGGCTAGGCTTCTAGGGTTTAGCCATTACGATCTAGTGGTAGATCAACTCTTGTAATACTCATATTCATCAAGATCAATCAAGCAGGAAGTAGGGTATTACCTCCATAGAGAGGGCCCAAACCTGGGTAAAACATTGTGTCCCCCGTCTCCTGTTACCATCGATCCTAGACGCACAGTTTGGGACCCCCTACCAGAGATCCGCCAGTTTTGACACCGACATTGGTGCTTTCATTGAGAGCTCCACTGTGCCGTCCACGAAAGGTTTGATGGCCCCTTCAATCGTCGATAGCGACGATGTCCAAGGAGAAACCTCCTCCCTCGGACAGATTTTTGTGTTCGGCGGCTTCGTACTGCGAGCCAATTCACTTGGCCATCTGGAGCAGATCGATAGCTACGCCCCTGGCCACCAGGTCAGATTTGGAAGCTTGAACTACGTCGCGGACATCCGCGGAGACTTGATCTTCAACGGATTTGAGACCGCAGCGATCGCTCCACTTCGCCCCGATGAACATGACTTAAATCTGTCATCGGATCACGTCTGGGAGATGGTTCCTGTTGCTGCAACGGCCTTAGAACCGAAGCAGATCGTGCCATCCGAGGCCACAGAGTCCGCAGCGTTGGAGCAGCACATGGACTCAACACCCCGCAATATTTGCGTCCATGGAACTCTGGGATCGTCTCCGGCTATAAGTTCCGGACCGGGGGCGCCTGCGGACACCGAGCTGAATCGGTTATCGATTTCCGAATTCAGCGCCACAGACATCTTCCAGCACTCACCTTTGGGCGATGTGCTAAACTATTTAAAGAATTTGTCCTTGGAGGAGGATTCACAGCCGAACTATGTTCAGTTCGAGTTAGAGGCTGATGATGGGGAATTTTGCTTCCCACCCGCCACCCACTTCATAGCCCCTGTCGACGACTTAACCGACGTGCTTGATTATGGCTCCGAAGATGTCGACGGTATGGACGACGATGCCGACAAGGAACAAGGCCCGCCATTCACTGGACGTTGGACGGCCACCTCTTCGTACGATGTGTACATGGTTGACACACCTAAAAAAGCTAGCGACGATGACAAAGAAGAACCAGTTGCGAATAAACCTTCTGAGACACAGTCCAAGCGTCGGCGCCCTAAACGCCGTTCTAAGCCTCATCGCTCAAAAAATGGCAACACTGGCACCGGAGAAAATAGTACTCCGGGCGACGCCGAAAATAATGAAGACCCTATTGGAGCCACACCCGAACAGGAAGAACAAGACAATGGGAAAGATAACCCTGATAAACATGCCACGCCCAATGACCCGGATGATGATAGTTATCGTCCAGTCTCCGAGGACGAGGAAAGCCTCGGCAGCGAGGATTTCATCGTACCTAAGGCACCCCTAGAGCAGGAGCGCTTCAAGCGCCAGCTAATAGCTACTGCCAAAAGTCTGAAGAAAAAGCAGCAGGAGCTCCAGGTCAATCAAGCCTACTCATCGACAGATGGACCGATGTCCTGGCAGCTGAAGAATACGGCCTCAAGCGCCCAGCCAAGAGTTATCCAAAACGCAGACTGCTACCTCAGTTCGACGAGGAGGCACCAGATCCTATACCCCCGTCGCGCAATGCGGACCGACCACCACGTGGTCGGGATAGTGCGGCGGACCGACCACCCCGCGGTCGGGATAAAACGGCAATAGGCCGAACAACAGCCCGCCCTACCGCCTCACAAAAACAGGAACAGAACAGCTCGGGACCATACATACGACCTTCGACAGGACCTGGACAGTAGAGCAGGACACACCAGATCAATCTACGGATCGCGAGGACGCTTCCCTACTCGGGATGACAGCTACCTATTCGGACGGGACAAACTTAATCACACCCGGGCCGATAACCGCGGACGGACTTCATCGGAGGTGCGTCATGACGCGGCCCGCTATAGAGGCACCGCACACCCTCTCTGCTTTACAGATGAGGTGCTGAATCATGAATTCCCCGAGGGGTTCAAGCCCGTCAGTATTGAATCATACGACGAAACAACCTATCCCGCAGTGTGGATCGAAGATTCTCCACATCCACATGGCCCGAGGAGATGACCTCCACGCTATCAAATACCTCCCATTAAAGCTCAAAGGACCAGCTCGACACTTGCTAAACAGCCTGCCTGAAAATTCCTTCGGCAGCGGGGAGGACTTGGAAGAAGCTTCTCTTGACAACTTCCAAGGCACTTATGTCCGGCCACCTGACGCTGATGACTTAAGTCACATAGTTCAACAACCTGGAGAGTCCGCCAGAAAATTCTGGACTAGGTTCCTAACCAAAAAGGAACTAGATCGTCGATTGTTCGGATGCCGAAGCCCTAGCGTCCTTTAAACATAGCATCCGTGACGAATGGCTTACCCGCCACCTCGGCCAAGAAAAGCCGAGGTCCATGGCAGCCCTCATGGCACTTATGACCCGCTTTTGCATGGGAGAGGATAGTTGGCTGGCTCGCAGTACAAACACAGCCAACAAAATAGGCCCCTCCGAGGCCAAAAACAGCACCAGCAAGCTCCGGCGCAACAGACACAAACGCCAAAGCAACGGTGATAACACCGATGACACTACAGTTCATGCCGGATTCAGTGGCTCCAAGTCCGGCCAGCGAAAGAAGCCCTATAAAAGGAACAGCGGAGGACCATCCAGCTTGGACCTCATACTCGATCGTTCGTGCCAGATACATGGCACCCCAGACAAACCGGCAAACCATACTAACAGAGATTGCCGGGTCTTTAAGCAAGCTAGAAAGATAAATAGCGGAAGCAAGGAAGGGGAATCGCAGAGCGAGGACGATGACGAGGAGCTCCGGCAGCCGAACACTGGGGGGCAGAAGAAATTCCCCCCTCAAGTCAAAATGGTGAACATGATATACGCTACACACATCCCCAAAAGGGAGCACAAGCGAGCACTCAGGGGCGTCTACGCGGTAGAGCCAGTCGCCCCAAAATTCAATCCATGGTCGTCATTCCCGATCACCTTCGATCGACGAGATCATCCAACTAGTATCCGGCATGGCGGTTCAGCCGCACTGGTCCTCGACCCGATCATCGACGAATTTCACCTAACGCGAGTCCTAATGGATGGCGGTAGCAGCCTCAACCTGCTCTATCAGGACACAGTATGGAAGATGGGCATTAATCCCTCACGAATCAAACCCACAAAGACTACCTAAGGAGTCATACCAGGCGTAGAGGCCCGTTGTACGGGCTCAATCACGCTGGAGGTGGTCTTCGGTTCCCCGGACAACTTCCGAAGCGAAGAGTTAATCTTTGATATCGTCCCCTTCCGCAGCGGCTACCATGCACTGCTCGGGCGAACCGCGTTTGCTAGATTCAACGCGGTGCCGCATTATGCTTACCTCAAGCTCAAGATGCCTGGTCCACGCGGCATCATTACAGTAAATGGAAACACGGAACGTTCCCTCCGCACAGAGCAGCACACCGCAGCCCTAGCAGCGGAAGTACTGAGCGGCCTTCTCAAGCGACACCATAATCCGGCCGCCGAGCCCCTCGACATCGTCAAGAAGATCCGGACTACACTGCAACAGGGCAGCTCGGTTCGTCAAGAGATGAATTAGTAATTCGGCCTCCGTCCCATCCCCGATAAGGAAATGGCATTCGTATAGCGCGTACATAACTATGCACTCAAAACCCCATGGGTATTGACGGAGGCATAACTCGCTCGCGACCCAGAGTGCGGCTTGACCGACCCTGGGATTTGCGCGCCTTTACTTTTCCTTTTCATTTCAGGTTTTTCCCTTTTCAAGGTCTATGCGGACGGCCCGCTCGTAGAACACACCAAGGAGGCAAGGAGCTCTAGCATACAAGGGAATCCCCAGGTGGTCTCTACTAAACGATTGCCATACCTGTTTTATTTGCCCGCACGCAGCTCGCCCTTGGTGGCGGCATATTAAAGAGCCTTACTTGCTTATCTCTTTACTTGCACAAAGTTTGCCTCGACGTACTAATTACATCACAATGGTGAATAAATGGTGGCGTTAGCTTATTACTTAATTTTCCTGTTTTCTCACCTTTGTACTTATTACTCATCACACACGTACACCATGGTACATATTACTATGCCAGGGGCTTCATTACGCCCCGTGTTACGGCAATAAAAGTCCGAACACTTTTACAGTGTGGTTCGGCACCCCGAACTTATAGCATTATATGCATCGGCTCCGAATCATGTCTTTGGTCAATAGTTGGGTTGCCCAGCTCCTGTGCTTACTACCTTACGTTCCGCTATATCGGCTAGGGTAGTAAAGGGAGAACTACTGTGATTGTGTCCCGGTTCTTCCGGACGAGCACCTCAGTAGAGAAAGCCGAAAACTGACTGTCATGATGCGGCGAGAGCTGGTCAGCTGTTCGAGAGGTCCAAAATCATTAGAGATTTTTTCCGCTTCTTGTGAAGAATCGGTTCTCCCGATTAGGCGAGTACAACGCCCCTAGTTCGGCAATCCGAATACCAGGGGCTTCGCCGACTTTCTTAATTGTCAAGCTCCTATGGCTAAGTGAGGGCGGCAAAGGCCGCATAGTCTGATTGCCTTGTTCATTGCACTAAACACCTCCTTTAAGGACCAGAATGTGGAGTAAAGAGTGTTTAGATTTATCCCGAACACCCCCGTACTATTCTACGTGGGGGGAGAAGCCGACGACTGGTCAACCCTCAGATTTCATAAACGGCCGCACAGGAGGTAAAATGTAAATCAAAAGCATTATATTACGTAACATCATCGTTCCATATTACAGGACAAGATAATACAAATGTTCTCATGGGAATATGACATCCTTCGAACATTGCTCCGCCACAAGGCGGGATCCCTCCAGAACACCATCAAAATAGAGCTCGGGTCGACGATGCTCCTTGCCCTCCGGCGGCCCCTCGGTCATCAGCTTCTTGGCATCTAGCTTTGCCCAATGCGTCTTGACGCGGGCAAACGCCATACGCGCACCTTCAATACAGACCGACTGCTTCACGGCTTCGAGCCGCGGACAGGCACTTACAAGCCGATTAACAAGCCCGAAGTAGCTGCTAGGAACAGGATCGGCAGGCCACAGCCGGACTATCAGGTCCTTCATGGCTAGCTCCGCCGACCTGTGCAGCTCGACCAACTGCTTCAGCTGGTCGCTGAAGGGCACCGGATCTTTGGGTCCAAGATATTGGGACCAGAATAGCTTCTCCGTAGACATCCCTTCTTTGGCTCTATAATGCTTGGTAGCATCCAATATACTGCGCGGCAGATCCATAAACGTCCCTGGAAAACCCAAATTCGGATAAGTACAAGGAACGTTTCTTCTACATACTTGCTTTGCATGGTGAAAGACTTACCCGCCGCAATCTTCTTGGCCGCCTGAATTTCCTGGAGGGCGTTCTGGGCTTCGGCTCGTGCATCCTGTGTGCTCTGGCGGGCCTTCGCCAGTTCGGATTCTTGCGCCTTACAATCACGCTCCAAGGACTCAAATCTCTCGATCGCGCCCTGGAGCTGTTGCTGCGCCTCGCCAACCCGGGCCTCGTGCTTCTCGCGCGCGGCGCGTTCCCTGGCCACTTTGTCCTCGGCGTCGGCTAACGCCTTCTTGAGGGCTGCCACCTCGGTCGTGGCCCCTAATAACATTTATGACACCTTAGTCTGGACGGACTATTCCTTTTTTCTTCTTAAAATGTACCCGCAGGTTACTGCATACCTTGGCTATCCTCCAGCTGCTTCTTCGTGAGGCTGAGCTCCTCCTCGGCCCGCTCCAGCTTCCACTTCAGTCTAGAGACCTCCGCAGCATGAGAGGTGGCAGCCTACAGCAATACCTGCTTATTCACATAGGCAACTTATGTTAGACTTCTGCGATATTTCTTCTTGATCCTCTGTTCGGCTTTTTTCTTCCCAAACACCAAACAGAGCATCAGGGGCTACTGTCTATACTGTGATACTCTTCCTACAACCACATTACTTACCTCAAAGCCCGATAGAAGGCTAGTGCAGGCTTCGGTCAGTCCGCTTTTGATGAACTGAACCTTCTCTATCACCGTGCCCATAAGGGCGTGGTGTTTATCCACAATAGAGGCACCTCGTAGCGCCTCCAGTAGATTATCCGGTGCCTCTGGTTGGACAGAGGTCACCGGCGGAACAGGCACATTCCCTCCTTTTGGGGAATGCCGTTCGCTGGACCCCGGAGCAGCGTAGATCTCCGGAATGGTATCCGGCTCCGGACCGAAGAGAACTCGGCCCCCGTCACCAGTCCCCATAGGGGCTTTTCCCCCATGTGTCCGGCGACTGAGGAATCGTCCTGGGGCGCCACCCCGATGATCTCTGGAAGCTCCCCCCAGTCGGGGAAGGTCTTTTGCGACACCACCTCATCGTCACCCTTGGGAGAGACGAAATGCGCAGGTGGCAGAGACATGCTAGCCATCTCCTTTGAGTCTAGCAATCCCTCTGTCGAGGATCGCAGGGAGCTGTCGCGTGCCGGACTGCAATGACAAGGATTGAGATACATCAATATTACAAAACCGGGAAAGCCAGACATTTTCAGATTCTGGTACTTACGAGGCGGCCCAAGGCTTGGTCCGGCAAGGTTGCTCCGGACTGCTAACAACATCCCACGCGGGGTTATCCGCAAGGGAGCCTTTAACCCTCTTAGACGCTTTCGCCTTCGGGTTCGTGGGGGCCGCTCTCTTCTTCCTCCCCACTTCAGGTGGGGAGTCATTTTCTTCTTCCTCTTCGTCGTCATCGTCAGCGGACGAAGAGGAGGTCTCGCTTTCGGACGTCACGTCCGGAGCGCCTTTTCGGCGAGAGCCCTTCTTGGCCCCTTTGGCCACCTTCTTGGCCATCTTCTCTGGCACCTCATAAGGTGCAGGGAAAAGCATTCTCGTTAGTAATGGGAATTCCTGGTCTTCGGGCAGCGGAGCCGGACAGTTAATCCCCTCTGCTACCTTGATCCGGGCCTGAAAACATGGGTAGGAAGGCTTAGACTTTTTCCGAGAATATGCAAGTAAAGGGTACACCTTAAAAACATTAAAAGAACTTACCAAGTTAGCCTGGCATTTTAAGCTAAGCCCGCGGTCTTCGGTAGCGGGTGGTGGCGTCTCGCCGGCCTTAAAGAGCACCTTCCAGATTTCTTCGTGCGTCATGCCAAAGAACTCTAGTAGCGTCTGCTGCTTGGCCGGATCGTACTCCCACAGATAGCAAGTCCGGCGTTGGCACGGGAGGATCCGACGAATGAGCATGACCTGGATCACGTTGACAAGCTTGATCTTCCTGTCTATCATATTCTGCACGCACGTCTGGAGCCCAGTCAGCTCGTCCGAGGGACCCCAGGTCAGGCCCCTCTCTTGCCAGGAGGTGAGCCGCATCTGGATTCCGGATCGGAATTCGGGGGTCGCCGCCCAGTTGGCGTCACGCGGCTCGGTGATGTAGAACCACCCCGATTGCCACCCCTTCACCGTCTTCGTGAATGTGCCTTCGGGCCAGGTAACGTTGGGCATCTTGCCCACCATGGCGCCTCCGCACTCTGCATGTTGGCCGCTCACCACCATCGGCTTCACATTGAAGGTCTTCAGCCACAGGCCAAAATGAGGCGGGATGCAGAGAAAGGCCTCGCACACGACAATGAATGCCGTGATGTTGAGAATGAAGTTAGGAGCTAGGTCATGGAAGTCTAGCCCGTAGTAAAACATCAGTCCACGGACGAAGGGGTGAAGAGGGAAGCACAGCCCGCGGACGAAATGTGTAAGAAACACAACCCTCTCGTGGGGCTCTGGAGTAGGGACGATCTATCCATTGGCCGGGAGTCTGTGAGCGATCTCTTTGGCCAGATATCCGGCCTCCCGAAGCTCCTTGATATCCCTCTTCGTGACGGAGGAGGCCATCCACTTGCCTCCAGCTCCGGATCCGTACATCTTTGGAGTGCTTTCTCGGACAAGGGAAAAGCTAAAGGCTTGGGCGCTGGAGCTCTGGGACGGAAGGGCTGAGGAGGAACCGAGGTGTGAGTGGAGAAAGGGAATTCTTATCCCCTTATAAAGGCCACGAATATCAAGCGCCTCCCCGCTCGCCTTAAACTCGCCTGTTCCCAAGGGCCGTGCAAACGGCACGGTTGGGTTGCTCATGCTCGCATTGATGAGACTCCCGCAATAAGGGGACACGATCTCTGCTTCGACAAGACATGCCAATAGCAACCGCATCTCGAAACATGGAGCGGCACACGAAAAATGGTTCGAAATTATGACCGGTTAGACGTAATATCATGCTGCGGAAAAGTTGTCAGCGGATGGAACTCGTGTAAGAATATATTCTCTCTGCGGTTGTGTATGCTGTGTGTGACAGGTTCGGATACTATCATCGCATCCGAAGACTATCTTGAAGTTTGGATAGAAGGGAACCCGCCTTGCAATGCCGAAGACAATCTGCACGCCGGACTCCTCGTCATTGAAGCCAGGTTCAGGGGCTACTGAGGGAGTCCTGGACTAAGGGGTCCTCGGGCGTCCGGCCTGTTATCCATGGGCCGGACTGATGGGCTATGAAGACATGAAGGCCGAAGACTGTACCTGTGTCCAGATTGGACTCTCCTTGGCGTGGAAGGCAAGCTTGGCGACCGACTCTGAAGATTCCTTCTTATGTAACCGACTCTATGTAACCCTAGATCCCCCCCCCCCGGGTGTCTATATAAATCGGAGGGGTTAGTCCAGAAAGGATGTATTCATTACCATAGTCATTTAGGCTAGGCTTCTAGGGTTTAGCCATTACGATCTCGTGGTAGATCAACTCTTGTAATACTCATATTCATCAAGATCAATCAAGCAGGAAGTAGGGTATTACCTCCATAGAGATGGCCCGAACCTGGGTAAAACATCGTGTCCCCCGTCTCCTGTTACCATCGATCCTAGACGCACAGTTCGGGACCCCCTACCCGAGATCCGCCGGTTTTGACACCGATAGCGCCCCCGACCATCGTGGGCCCCTCGTAGCTGCACCGACGTACTTCTTTCGCCTATATATACCCTTGTACCCTAAAAACATCCAGGAGAGCCACGAAACAACTTTTCCACCGCCACAACCTTCTGTACCTGTGAGATCCCATCTGGGGCCTTTTTCGGTGATCTGCCGGAGGGGGATTCGATCACGGAGGGCTTCTACATCCACAACATAGCCTCTCCGATGATGTGTCAGTAGTTTACCACAGACCTTCGGGTCCATAGTTATTAGCTAGATGGCTTCTTCTCTCTCTTTGGTTCTCAATACAAAGTTCTCCTCGATGTTCTTGGAGATCTATTCGATGTAATACTTTTTGCGGTGTGTTTGCCGAGATCCGATGAATTGTGGGTTTATGATCAAGATTATCTATGAACAATATTTGGTTCTTCTCTAAATTCTTATATG
Source organism: Triticum aestivum (assembly GCF_018294505.1). Taxonomy (NCBI): domain Eukaryota; kingdom Viridiplantae; phylum Streptophyta; class Magnoliopsida; order Poales; family Poaceae; genus Triticum; species Triticum aestivum. The sequence goes on along the minus strand of NC_057799.1, from coordinate 154,557,790 downwards.
CATGATTTGATATCTTTGCAAGTCTCTTTGAATTATCGGTTTAGTTTGGCCTACTAGATTGATCTTTCTTGCAATGGGAGAAGTGCTTAGCTTTGGGTTCAATCTTGCGGTGTCCTTTCACAGTGACAGCAGCGGCAGCAAGGCACGTATTGTATTGTTGCCATCGAGGATAAAAAGATGGGGTTTATATCATATTGCTTGAGTTTATCCCTCTACATCATGTCAATCTTGCCTAATGTGTTACTCTATTCTTATGAACTTAATATTCTAGATGCATGCTGGATAGCGGTCGATGTGGAGTAATAGTAGTAGATGCAGAATCGTTTGGGTCTACTTGACACGGACGTGATGCCTATATTCATGATCATGCCTAGATATTCTCATAACTATGCGCTTTTCTATCAATTGCTCGGTGGTAATTTGTTCACCCACCGTGATATATGCTATCATGACAAGCCACTAGTGAAACCTATGGCCCCCGGGTCTACTTTACATCATATAAGTTTCCGATCTATAATTCTAGTTTACTATTTATTTTACAATCTTTCCAATCTATACAACAAAAATACCAAAAATATTTATCTTATTATCTTTATCAGATCTCACTTTTGCAAGTGGCCATGAAGGGATTGACAACCCCTTTATCGCGTTGGTTGCAAGATTCTTGATTGTTTGTGCAGGAACTAGGTGACTTGCGAGTAGTCTCCTACTGGATTGATACCTTGGTTCTCAAAAACTGAGGGAAATACTTACGCTACTTTGTTGCATCACCCTTTCCTCTTCAAGGGAAAACCAACGCATGCTCAAGAGGTAGCAAGAAGGATTTCTGGCGCCATTGCCGGGGAGATCTACGCTCAAGTCAAGATATACCAAGTACCCATCACAAACTCTTATCCCTCGCATTACATTATTTGCCATTTGCCTCTCGTTTTCCTCTCCCCCACTTCACCTTTGCCTTTTCTTCGCCCCTCTTCCGTTTGTCTTTTTCGTTTGCTTGTGTTGCCATGTGCCTTCTATGTGCTTGCATCTTCGCTTGCTAAAATTCTATTGATATGGATCCTCATCCCCTTGCTAATCTTTTTAAGAGATCCAATTATGATGAACCAATTGCTAGTGAGTTGTGTGCACTAGATTATCTTTATGAGGTTTTGCTTGAAATCCGTGAATCTGGAAATTGTGATGAAGTAATTTATGAAGTGCTTCATGGTAGATCTTTGAATGAAAAGCATGATTGCAATGATGGTATTGTAAATTCTATTAATGTCAGTTGTGCTAATAATATGCAAAACCCTAAGCTTGGGGATGCTAGTTTTGCTATATCCTCTACTTGTTGCAACGATCATGATTGGGGTGATTCTTCTTATGATCTTGAAATTTTATTTAAGCCTCATGATGAATATGAGATTGATAATAATGTTTGCAATAATTTTGATAAAAGTGGGTTTGGAGAGGTCATGACTTTAGTTAATGTTAATCCCACTATTTTGGAAGAGTGTCAGCTTTGCATACATGTGGATCGTGTTAAGAATATGTTTTGTGATAGCTATATTGTTGAATTTGCTTATGATCCTACATGTAATTATTATGAGAGAGGAAAATATGGTTGTAGAAATTTTCATGTTACTAAATTACCTCTCGTTATGTTGAGATTGCTATTGTTTCTTTCCGCTTCCTTGCATATGCTAGTTTTTGCTTGCCTTGATAATTTGTTTGCCTGTAAGATGCCTATGCATAGGAAGTATGTTAGACTTAGATGTGTTTGTCACATGTTTTAAGATGCTCTCTTTGTTCTTCAAATCTTGTCTTTCATGTGAGCATCATTAAAATTATCAATGCCTAGCTAGGGGCGTTAAACGATGGCGCTTGTTGGGAGGCAACCCAATTTTATTTTTGTTCCTTGCTTTTTGTTACTATTTAGTAATAAATAATTCATCTAGCCTCTGTTTATATCTGGTTTTATGTTTTAATTAGTGTTTGTGCCAAGTAGAACCTTTGGTAAGACTTGGGTGAAGTCTTTGCGATCTTGCTGTAAAAAAACAGAAACTTTAGCGCTCACGAGATTAGCTGCCATTTTTTACTGGAGAGTGATTTTAGGTTGATTCTTTTTGCAGATGATTAATAGACAAATTCCTCACGTCCACCAGTTTATTTCAGAATTTTTGTAGTTCTAGAAGTATTCGTTTGATACAGATTGCTACAGACTGTTCTGTTTTGACAGTTTCTGTTTTTCGTGTGTTGTTTGCTTATTTTGATGAATCTATGAGTAGTATCGGGGGGTACGAACCATAGAGAAGTTGGAATACAGTAGGTTTAACACCAATACAAATAAAGAATGATTTCATTACAGTACCTTAAAGATGGTGATATTAGAGTCGTGCTAGTTGAGTAATTGTGAATTTGAGAAATACTTGTGTTGAGGTTTGCAAGTCTCGTAGCATGCACGTATGATAACCGTTGTGTAACAAATTTGAAGCATGAGGTGTTTCTTTGATTGTCCTCCTTATGAGTGGCGGTCGGGGACGAGCGATGGTCTTTTCCTACCAATCTATCCCCCTAGGAGCATGCGCGTAGTGCTTGGTTTTGATGAATTGTAGATTTTTGCAATAAGTATGTGAGTTCTTTATGACTAATGTGGAGTCCATGGATTATACGCACTCTCACCCTTCCATCATTGCTAGCCTCTTCGGTACCGTGCATTGCCCTTTCTCACCTCGAGAGTTGGTGCAAACTCGCCGATGCATCCAAACCCCGTGATATGATACGCTCTATCACACATAAGCCTCCTTATATCTTCCTCAAAAGCCACCATACCTACCTATTATGGCATTTCCATAGCCATTCTGAGATATATTGCCATGCAACTTCCCACCGTTCCATTTATTATGACACGCTTCATCATTGTCATATTGCCTTGCATGATCATGTAGTTGACATCGTATTTGTGGCAAGGCCACCATGCATAATTTTTCATACATGTCACTCTTGATTCATTGCCCATCCCGGTACACTGCCTAAGGCACTCACATAGAGTCATATTTTGTTCTAGTATCGAGTTGTAATCCTTGAGTTGTAAATAAATAGAAGTGTGATGATCATCATTATTAGAGCATTGTCCCGTGTGAGGAAAAAAAAGAGAAAGGCCCAAAAAAAGAGAAAGGCCAAAAAAAGAGAAGGCCCAAAAAATGAGAGAAAAAGAGAGAAGGGGCAATGTTACTATCCTTTTTTTCCACACTTATGCTTCAAAGTGGCGCCATGATCTTCATGATAGAGAGTCTCTTATTTTGTCACTTTCATATACTAGTGGGAATTTTCATTATAGAACTTGGCTTGTATATTCCAACGATAGACTTCCTCAAAATCCCCTAGGTCTTCGTGAGCAAGCAAGTTGGATGCACACCCACTTAGTTTCTTTTGTTGAGCTTTCATACATTTATAGCTCTAGTGCATCCGTTGCATGGCAATCCCTACTCACTCACATTGATATCTATTGATGGGCATCTCCATAGCCCGTTAATACGCCTAGTTGATGTGAGACCATCTTCCTCTTTTTTGTCTTCTCCACAACCACCATTCTATTCCACCTATAGTGTTATGTCCATGGCTCGCGCTCATGTATTGCGTGAAAGTTGAAAAAGTTTGAGAATACTAAAGTATGAAACAATTGCTTGGCTTGTCATCGGGGTTGTGCATGATTAGAGCATTTTGTGTGACGAAGATGGTGCATGGCCAAACTATATGATTTTGTAGGGATGAGATTTCTTTGGCTATGTTATTTTGAGAAGACATAATTATTTGGTTAGTATGCTTGAAGTATTATTATTTTTATGTCAATATTAAACTTTTGTCTTGAATCTTTCGGATCTGAACATTCATGCCACAATAAAGAAAATTACATTGAAAATTATGTTAGGTAGCATTCCACATCAAAAATTCTGTTTTTATCATTTACCTACTCGAGGACGAGCAGGAATTAAGCTTGGGGATGCTGATACGTCTCCAACGTATCTATAATTTTTTTATTGTTCCATGCTATTATATTATCTATTTTGGATGTTTAATGGGCTCTAATATGCTCTTTTATATTATTTTTGGGACTAACCTATTAACCGGAGGCCCAGTGCCAGTTGCTTTTTTTGCCTATTTCAGTGTTTCGCAGAAAAGGAATATCAAACGGAATCCAAACGGAATGAAACCTTCGCGAGGATCTTTCTTGGAACAAACGCAATCCAGGAGACTTGGAGTGGAAGTCAGAGACGCAACGAGGTGGCCACAAGGTAGGAGGGCGCGCCCTGGAGGGTAGGTGCGCCCCCACCCTCGTGGGCCCCTCATAGCTCCACCGACATACTTCTTTCGCCTATATATACCCTTGTACCCTAAAAACAACCAGGAGAGCCACGAAACAACTTTTCCACCACCACAACCTTCTGTACCCGTGAGATCCCATCTGGGCCTTTTCCGGTGATCTGCCGGAGGGGAATTCGATCACGGAGGGCTTCTACATCAACACCATAGCCTCTCCGATGATGTGTGAGTAGTTTACCACAGACCTTCGGGTCCATAGTTATTAGCTAGATGGCTTTTTCTCTCTCTTTGGTTCTCAATACAAAGTTCTCCTCGATGTTCTTGGAGATCTATTTGATGTAATACTTTTCGCGGTGTGTTTGCCGAGATCCGATGAATTGTGGGTTTATGATCAAGATTATCTATGAACAATATTTGGTTCTTCTCTAAATTCTTATATGCATGATTTGATATCTTTGCAAGTCTCTTCGAATTATCGGTTTAGTTTGGCCTACTAGATTGATCTTTCTTGCAATGGGAGAAGTGCTTAGCTTTGGGTTCAATCTTGCAGTGTCCTTTCCCAGTGACAGTAGGGGCAGCAAGGCACGTATTGTATTGTTTCCATCGAGGATAAAAAGATGGGGTTTATATCATATTGCTTGAGTTTATCCCTCTACATCATGTTAATCTTTCCTAATGTGTTACTCTATTCTTATGAACTTAATACTCTAGATGCATGCTGGATAGCGGTCGATGTGTGGAGTAATAGTAGTAGATGCAGAATCGTTTGGGTCTACTTGACACGGACGTGATGCCTATATTCATGATCATGCCTAGATATTCTCATAACTATGCGCTTTTCTATCAATTGCTCGGTAGTAATTTGTTCACCCACCGCAATATATGCTATCATGAGAAGTCAGTAGTGAAACCTATGGCCCCCGGGTCTACTTTACATCATATAAGTTTCCGATCTATAATTCTAGTTTACTATTTATTTTGCAATCTTTATTTTCCAATCTGTACAACAAAAATACCAAAAATATTTATCTTATTATCTTTATCAGATCTCACTTTTGCAAGTGGCCGTGAAGGGATTGACAACCCCTTTATCGGGTTGGTTGAAAGGTTCTTGATTGTTTGTGCAGGTACTAGGTGACTTGCGAGTAGTCTCCTACTGGATTGATACCTTGGTTCGAAAAAAACTGAGGGAAATACTTATGCTACTTTGCTGCATCACCCTTAATTTCCTCTTCAAGGGAAAACCAATGCATACTCAAGAGGTAGCAAAGCACCACATATCCTCAGGAGTGATGGTCTTCTCGGAGCCACTCTTCACATTCGGCACATTGAGCTGCCTCATCAACTGAATCTGCCTGCGACACACCATTTTCTCAGCAACATGGGCTTTGTAGAGCTTCTTCTGAATATGAGTCTACAAGCAAAAAGTCTTCTTGATCTTGGAAGTCAGCTTCTCAACCCAAGAGAGCTGGGCCCCAGGCTCCAACTCGAAGTCATCGTCGTCCGAGGTAGCAAACACATCCTCCTGATTGCCCTTAGAAAAACGAGGAGTCTTATGCTTCTTCTTCCTCAACACCTTAACCTCATGCTCGGTGAGATTAGCCGGAGTGGTGAGAGGTTCTCCTGTCCTATGGACTGCCTAAACAGAGTTCAGAAACTGCATCACAAAAGGAGCATAGATCAGTACCTTGCGATACCACACCATATTGTACATCTCCTCCCACAACCACTTGGAGACATCAAACATGGCACCGGAACCCTTCTTGGTCTTCATGGCCACAAGCAAATCCACAAGATAACCATAAACATCGTCTTGATTCCCAACCTTGGGTAGCAGCACACAGCGGAACACACAATGCAGAATATCATAGACTCGCACAAGGTCATTGGACTTACCCACGATACCATGACCCGGGATGTACAGAGGGGCAAGCTTCTCCTTGTCCGTAGGGTGGTCTCGATCGTGAGGACGGAGACCACCTTGGCCCTCCAACCCGGTATCCTCATAGCCAAGAGCATTGCAGAAGGCTCTCCAAGGGACATGAAAGAACTCATCACGGCACATAAAGGACAGGTGACGCGCATCATCGGTGCCGAAGTGGACGGTAGCATAGAACTGATGAATGAGCTGCACATCAAAGTCACAATTCACAGTCATGAGCTTGATCAAATCAAACTCCTCACAGATCTCCAGAGCCTCTCCAAAGTAACCAAGGTTGTTCCTCCAGTGATCAATGTCAATGGACCACATCCGGGTGAACTTGTTCTTGTGGTGCTCAAAAATTTCGGACACAATCCTTATCTGCAACTCATTCCGGAACTGAGGGTTGTTCCAACGAGGATGCGGTGCCACAGAGTAGGGATCCTGGAACGGAACTTTTCCCAGTCTGTAAGCTTCCAATTGTGCATTGGCATCGCAGCACGCTGCTTGGCAGCAACAGACTTCTCCCAGCGAGTGGCTTTGGTAGGGATCACAACCTCGCGAGTATCCTCACTGTCATCCAATGGTTTGCCCCTACGGGCCCTCTTCTTGGTGTTCTGAGACTACTGAGCAACACGAGAGCTAGAGCCACCTGCAAACGCACACAGAGAGCACACAGATACCCCAGCAAAGATGAGAGGAATGTACACAAGATCAGAAGAATAAATCTCATGTTCGTGAGTAGAAGAATAATAGTGCAGATGGGTTCGGAGAAAGCGGTTGTTCCGGTTGTTCGACTGGTAGAACCGCCTGAGCGGTAGTACCACTGAGAGCGGATCTGCCGAGTTGAAGAACGGGAACAGCCCTACTTTGAATCTAGATGCAATATTCCTACTTCTAGCTACGCACAAGAAAAGGGGGAGTTTATAAGGATCTCTCCCACCAATCATTTGGCTAAAAATGCGGGAGTACAAGCAATGCCCTAGAGGAAGGATTCAACAAAAAGGAACCCTAAGAACAAGCGGAAACAGGTCATTACCGGTATCCATGGGAGGAGATCGGAAGGGAGGCGACCTCCATGGAGCGGATCCGATAAAGGGCCGACCGATCCGGAACGCTTGAGGGCGCTTCGGGGCAATGGGCGGAGCAACCAGCGGCTAGGGTTCAGATGCGGGATGGGCGCGAAGGGGAAATAGAATACCCCTTCAGCCTGCGCCCTTTATATATACGCCCAGGTGTCAGCCGGTGGTACCTGATACGTCCCCAACGTATCTATAATTTTTGATTGTTCCATGCTATATTATATTCTATTTTGGACATTAATGGGCTTTATTATACACTTTTATATTATTTTTGGGACTAACCTATTAACCGGAGGCCCAGCCCAGAATTGCTGTTTTTTGCCTATTTCAGAGTTTCGCAGAAAAAGAATATCAAACGGAGTCCAAACGAAATGAAACCTTCGGGAACGTGATTTTCGGAACGAACGTGATCCAGAGGACTTGGACCCTACGTCAAGACATCAACCAGGAGGGCACGAGGTAGGGGGGCGCGCCCTCCACCCTCATGGGCCCCACGTTGCTCCACCGACGTACTCCTTCCTCCTACATATACCTACATACCCCCAAACTACCAGATACGGAGCCAAAAACCTAATTCCACCACCGCAACCTTCTGTACCCGTGAGATCCCATCTTGGGGCCTTTTCCGGAGCTCCGCCAGAGGGGGCATCGATCACGGAGGGCTTCTACATCAACACCATAGCCTCTCCGATGATGTGTGAGTAGTTTACCTCAGACCTTCGGGTCCATAGTTATTAGCTAGATGGCTTCTTCTCTCTTTTTGGATCTCAATACAATGTTCTCCCCCTCTCTCGTGGAGATCTATTCGATGTAATCTTCTTTTGCGGTGTGTTTGTTGAGACCGATGAATTGTGGGTTTATGATCAAGTTTATCCATGAACAATATTTGAATCTTCTCTGAATTCTTTTATGCATGATTGGTTATCTTTGCAAGTCTCTTCGAATTATCAGTTTGGTTTGGCCTACTAGATTGATCTTTCTTGCAATGGGAGAAGTTCTTAGCTTTGGGTTCAATCTTGCGGTGTCCTTTCCCAGTGACAGTAGGGGCAGCAAGGCACGTATTGTATTGTTGCCATCGAGGATAACAAGATGGGGTTTATATCATATTGCATGAATTTATCCCTCTACATCATGTCATCTTACTTAAAGCGTTACTCTATTCTTATGAACTTAATACTCTAGATGCATGCTGGATAGCGGTCGATGTGTGGAGTAATAGTAGTAGATGCAGGCAGGAGTTGGTCTACTTGTCTCGGACGTGATGCCTATATACATGATCATACCTAGATATTCTCATAACTATGCTCAATTCTGTCAATTGCTCAACAGTAATTTGTTCACCCACCGTAATACTTATGCTCTTGAGAGAAGCCACTAGTGAAACCTATGGCCCCCGGGTCTAATTTCCATCATATTAATCTCCCGTCAACAAGTTATTTCTAGCGTCATCTTTATTTTGCTTTCTTTACTTTGCATCTTTATCATAAAAATACCAAAAATATTATCTTATCATATCTATCAGATCTCACTCTCGTAAGCGACCGTGAAGGGATTGACAACCCCTTTATTGCGTTGGTTGCGAGGATTTATTTGTTTGTGTAGGTGCGAGGGACTCGTGCGTGGCCTCCTACTGGATTGATACCTTGGTTCTCAAAAACTAAGGGAAATACTTACGCTACTTTGCTGCATCACCCTTTCCTCTTCAAGGGAAAACCAACGCAGTGCTCAAGAGGTAGCAAGAAGGATTTCTGGCGCCGTTGCCGGCGAGTCTACGCAAAAGTCAACATACCAAGTACTCATCACAAACCCTTATCTCCCGCATTACATTATTTGCCATTTGCCTCTCGTTTTCCTCTCCCCCACTTCACCCTTGCTGTTTTATTCGCCCTCTCTTTTCTGATCACCTCCTTTTTGTTTGCTTCTTGTTTGCTCGCGTGTTGGATTGCTTGCTTGTCACGATGGCTCAAGATAATACAAAATTGTGTGACTTTACCAATACCAACAACAAAGATTTTCTTAGCACCCCGATTGCTCCTCTTATCGATACTGAATCTTGTGAAATTAATGCTGCTTTGTTGAATCTTGTCATGAAAGATCAATTCGCCGGCCTTCCTAGTGAAGATGCCGCTACCCATCTAAATAGCTTCATTGATTTGTGTGATATGAAAAATAAGAAAGATGTGGATAATGATATTGTTAAATTGAAGCTATTTCCTTTTTCGCTTAGAGATCGTGCTAAAGCTTGGTTTTCATCTTTGCCTAAAAATAGTATTGATTCTTGGAATAAGTGCAAACATTCTTTTATCTCTAAGTATTTTTCTCCCGCTAAGATCATCTCTCTTAGAAACGATATCTTGAATTTTAAGCAACTTGATCATGAACATGTTGCACAAGCTTGGGAGAGGATGAAATTAATGATACGTAATTGCCCTACACATGGTTTGAATTTGTGGATGATTATACAAAAAAATTATGCCGGATTGAATTTTGCTTCTAGAAATCTTTTAGATTTGGCCGCGGGAGGCACTTTTATGGAAATCACTTTAGGAGAAGCTACTAAACTCCTAGATAATATTATGGTTAATTATTCTAAATGGCACACTGAAAGATCTACTAATAAAAAAGTGCATGCGATAGAAGAAATTAATGTTTTGAGTGGAAAGATGGATGAACTTATGAAATTATTTACTACCAAGAGTGTTTCTTCTGATCCTAATGATATGCCTTTGTCTACCTTGATTGAGAATATAATGAATCTATGGATGTGAATTTTGTTGGTAGGAATAATTTTGGTAACAACGCATATAGAGGAAACTTTAATCCTAGACCTTATCCTAGTAATTCCTCTAATAATTATGGTAATTCCTACAACAATTCTTATGGAAATTTTAATAAGATGCCCTCTGAATTTGAGACTAGTGTTAAGGAGTTTATGAATTCGCAAAAGAATTTCAATGCTTTGCTTGAAGAAAAATTGCTTAAAGTTGATGAATTTGCTAGGAACATTGATAGAATTTCTCTTGATGTTGATTCTTTAAAACTTAGATCTATCTCTCCTAATCATGATATCAATGATTCTCTCAAAGCCATGAGAATTTTCATTGATGAGTGCAAAGAAAGAACCGCTAGGATGCGTGCTAAGAAAGATTGCTTTATGAAAGCGTGTTCTTCTAGTTTCTATGAAAATAAAGATGAAGATCTAAAAGTGATCGATGTGTCCCCTATTAAATCTTTGTTTTGCAATATGAATCTTGATAATGATGGGACTGAATATGATCCACCTTTACCTAGAAGGTGTTCCAAAAGTTCAGAGTTTTTAAATCTTGATGCTGAAATTGATAAAAGTGGGATTGAAGAGATCAAAACTCTAGATATTAATGAACCCACTATTTTGGATTTCAAGGAATTTAATTATGATAATTGTTCTTTATATATTGTATTTCCTTGTTGCAATCCGTGCTAAATTCTCCTCATGCTTATAGTCAAAATAAAGCCTTTACCAAACATATCGTTGATGCTTTGATGCAATCTTATGAAGAAAAACTTGAGTTGGAAGTTTCTATCCCTAGAAAACTTTATGATGAATGGGAACCTACTATTAAAATTAAAATTAAAGATCATGAATGCTATGCTTTGTGTGATTTGGGTGCTAGTGTTTCCACGATTCCAAAAACTTTATGCGATTTACTAGGTTTCCGTGAATTTGATGATTGCTCTCTAAACTTGCACCTTGCGGATTCCACTATTAAGAAACCTATGGGAAGAATTGATGATGTTCTTATTGTTGCAAATAGGAATTATGTGCCCGTAGATTTTATTGTTTTTGATATAGATTGCAATCCTTCATGTCCTATTATTCTTGGTAGACCTTTCCTTAGAACGATTGGTGCTATTATTGATATGAAGGAAGGGAACATTAGATTCCAATTTCCGTTAAGAAAGGCATGGAACACTTCCCTAGAAAGAAAATAAAATTACCTTATGAATCTATTATGAGAGCCACTTATGGATTGCCTACCAAAGATGGCAATACCTAGATCTATCCTTGCTATTATGCCTAGCTAGGGGCGTTAAATGATAGCGCTTGTTGGGAGGCAACCCAATTTTATTTTTTAGTTTTTGCTTTTTGCTTCTGTTTAGGAATAAATATTTGATCTAGCCTCTGGTTAGATGTCTTTTTATGTTTTAATTAGTGTTTGTGCCAAGTTTGACCTATAGGATCTTCTTGGATGATAGTTATTTGATCTTGCTGAAAATTCCAGAAACTTTCTGTTACAAAAATAATTGTTAAAAATAACCAGAACGCGATAAAATATTGATTCCAATTGATGCTGATCAATAAACAAATTGTCTAGGTTTTCCTATTTTTTCTGAATTTTTGGAGTTCCAGAAGTTTGCGTTAGTTACAGATTACTACAGACTGTTCTATTTTTGACAGATTCTGTTTTTCGTGTGTTGTTTGCTTATTTTTGATGAATCTATGGCTAGTAAAAGAGTTTATAAATCATAGAGAAGTTGGAATACAGTAGGTTTAACACCAATATAAATAAAGAATGAGTTCATTACAGTACCTTGAAGTGGTGTTTTGTTTTCTTTCGCTAACGGAGCTCATGAGATTTTCTGCTGAGTTTTGTGTTGTGAAGTTTTCAAGTTTTGGGTGAAAGATGGAACAAGGAGTGGAAAGAGCCTAAGATTGGGGATGCCCATGGCACCCCAAGATAATTTAAGGACACCAAAAAGCCAAAGCTTGGGGATGCCCCGGAAGGCATCCCCTCTTTCGTCTACTTCCATCGGTAACTTTACTTGGAGCTATATTTTTATTCACCACATGATATGTGTTTTGCTTAGAGCGTCTTGTATGATTTGAGTGTTTGCTTTTTAGTTTACCACAATCATATTTGCTGTACACACCTTTTGAGAGAGACACACATGATTCGGAATTTCTTAGAATACTCTATGTGCTTCACTTATATCTTTTGAGTTATATAGTTTTTGCTCTAGTGCTTCACTTATATCTTTTAGAGCACGGTGGTGATTTTGTTTTATAGAAACTATTGTTCTATCATGCTTCACTTAGATTATTTTGAGAGTCCTACAAACAGCATGGTAGTTTGCTTTGACAATGATAGGCATTCAAGATTAGTAAAAAAATTCTTATGAGTGTGTTGAATACTATGAGAAGTTTGATGCTTGATAATTGTTTTGAGATATAAAGATGGTGATATTAGAGTCATGCTAGTTGAGTAGTTTTGAATTTGAGAAATACTTGTGTTAAAGTTTGTGGTTCCCATAGCATGCACGTATGGTGAACCGTTATGTGATGAAGTCGGAGCATGATTTATTTATTGATTGTCTTCCTTATGAGTGGCGGTCGGGGACGAGCGATGGTCTTTTCCTACCAATCTATCCCCCTAGGAGCATGCGCGTAATACTTTGCTTTGATAACTTGTAGATTTTTGCAATAAGTATATGAGTTCTTTATGACTAATGTTGAGTCCATGGATTATACACAATTTTCCTCCTTCCACCATTGCTAGCCTCTCTAATACCGCGCACTTTTCACCGGTATCATACACCCACCATATACCTTCCTCAAAAAAGCCACCATACCTACCTATCATGGCATTTCCATAGCCATTCCGAGATATATTGCCATGCAACTTACCACCGTTTCGTTTATTATGACACGCTCCATCATTGTCATATTGCTTTCCATGATCATGTAGTTGACATCGTATTTGTGGCAAAGCCACCGTTCATAATTCTTTCATACATATCACTCTTGATTCATTGCATATCCCGGTACACCGCCGGAGGCATTCACATAGAGTCATATTTTGTTCTAAGTATTGAGTTGTAATTATTGAGTTGTAAGTAAATAAAAGTGTGATGATCATCATTTTTTAGAGCATTGTCCCAAGTGAGGAAAGGATGACGGAGACTTTGATTCCCCCACAAGTCGGGACGAGACTCCGGACGAAATAAAAAAAATGAGAGAAAAAAGAGAGAAGGGACAATGCTACTATCCTTTTACCACACTTGTGCTTCAAAGTAGCACCATGATCTTCATGATAGAAAGTCTCCTATGGTATCACTTTCATATACTAGTGGGAAATTTTTCATTATAGAACTTGGCTTGTATATTCCAATGATGGGCTTCCTCAAAATGCCCTAGGTCTTCGTGAGCAAGCGAGTTGGATGCACACCCACTTAGTTCCTTATGTTGAACTTTCATATACTTTTAGCTCTTAGTGCATCCGTTGCATGGCAATCCCTACTCACTCACATTGATATCTATTAATGGGCATCTCCATAGCCCGTTGATACGCTTAGTTGATGTGAGACTATCTTCTCCCTTTTTTGTCTTCTCCACAACCACCATTCCATACCACATATAGTGCTATATCCATGGCTCACGCTCATGTATTGCGTGAAGATTGAAAAAATTTGAGAACACTAAAAGTATGAAACAATTGCTTGGCTTGTCATCGGGGTTGTGCATGATTTAAATATTTTGTGTGGTGAAGATAGAGCATAGCCAGACTATATGATTTTGTAGGGATAACTTTCTTTGGCCATGTTATTTTGAGAAGACATAATTGCTTAGTTAGTATGCTTGAAGTACTATTATTTTTATGTCAATATTAAACTTTTGTCTTGAATCTTTCGGATCTGAATATTCATACCACAATTAAGAAGAATTACATTGAACTTATGCCAAGTAGCATTCCACATCAAAAATTCTGTTTTTATCATTTACCTACTCGAGGACGAGCAGGAATTAAGCTTGGGGATGCTTGATACGTCTCCAACGTATCTATAATTTTTTATTGTTCCATGCTATATTATATTCTGTTTTGGACATTAATGGGCTTTATTATACACTTTTATATTATTTTTGGGACTAACCTATTAACCGGAGGCCCAGCCCAGAATTGTTGTTTCTTGCCTATTCAGAGTTTCGCAGAAAAAGAAAATCAAACGGAGTCCAAACGGAATGAAACCTTCGGGAACGTGATTTTCGGAACGAACGTGATCCAGAGAACTTGGACCCTACGTCAAGACATCAACCAGGAGGGCACGAGGTAGGGGGGCGCGCCTACCCCCTTGGGCGCGCCCTCCACCCTCGTGGGCCCCATGTTGCTCCACTGACGTACTCCTTCCTCCTACATATACCTACGTATCCCCAAACTACCAGATACGGATCCAAAAACCTAATTCCACCACCGCAACCTTCTGACCCATGAGATCCCATCTTGGGGCCTTTTCCGGAGCTCCGCCGGAGGGGGCATCGATCACGGAGGGCTTCTACATCAACACCATAGCCTCTCCGATGATGTGTGAGTAGTTTACCTCAGACCTTTGGGTCCATAGTTATTAGCTAGATGGCTTCTTCTCTCTTTTTGGATCTCAATACAATGTTCTCCCCCTCTCTCGTGGAGATCTATTCGATGTAATCTTCTTTTGCGGTGTGTTTGTTGAGACCGATGAATTGTGGGTTTATGATCAAGTTTATCTATGAACAATATTTGAATCTTCTCTGAATTCTTTTATGTATGATTGGTTATCTTTGCAAGTCTCTTCGAATTATCAGTTTGGTTTGGCCTACTAGATTGATCTTTTTTGCAATGGGATAAGTGCTTAGCTTTGGGTTCAATCTTGTGGTGTCCTTTCCCAGTGACAGGAGGGGCAGCAAGGCACGTATTGTATTGTTGCCATCGAGGATAACAAGATGGGGTTTATATCATATTGCATGAATTTATCCCTCTACATCATGTCATCTTACTTAAAGCGTTACTCTGTTCTTATGAACTTAATACTCTAGATGCATGCCGGATAGCGGTCGATGTGTGGAGTAATAGTAGTAGATGCAGGCAGGAGTCGGTCTACTTGTCTCGGACGTGATGCCTATATACATGATCATACCTAGATATTCTCATAACTATGCTCAATTCTGTCAATTGCTCAACAGTAATTTTTTCACCCACTGTAATACTTATGCTCTTGAGAGAAGCCACTAGTGAAACCTATGGCCCCCGGGTCTATTTTCCATCATATTAATCTCCCATCAACAAGTTATTTCTAGCGTCATCTTTATTTTGCTTTCTTTACTTTGCATCTTTATCATAAAAATCCCAAAAATATTATCTTATCATATCTTTCAGATCTCACTCTCGTAAGTGACCGTTAAGGGATTGACAACCCCTTTATTCCGTTGGTTGTGAGGATTTATTTGTTTGTGTAGGTGCGAGGGACTCGTGCGTGGCCTCCTACTGGATTGATACCTTGGTTCTCAAAAAGTGAGGGAAATACTTACGCTACTTTGCTGCATCACCCTTTCCTCTTCAAGGGAAAACCAACGCAGTGCTCAAGAGGTAGCAGTACCGCTCTAAAGAGCGGTAGTACCGCTCCTGTAGCTAGCCGGTGTTTGAGGGCGGTATTTTCGCACCAGAAGCAGCGGTAGTACCGCTACCAGATACTGGTACTACCGGCCAATGGTACGGGTACAAGCAAGCGCGGTAGAACCGCTCGTGCAAGACCGGAAGTACCGCTGGGACTACACAACCTAGTGGAAGAGCGGTAGAACCGTTCTGACCACCGGTTGTACTGCCAAGATGCATCAGCCCATGCACAAAGAGATCAAACTTGTGTACATTTGGAAAAGATGGCTTGGGATGAGAAGGCTTAGGATGGAAGCAAGACACTGTATTATGATGACGAAGCCCCCAAGAGTGCAAGAAGCAAACAATAAAAGCCACTCCTTGGAGAATTCAAGCATCTAGGAGAACCGAAGGAGCAAGGCAAAAGGAAACACACAACAAAGAAAACACCCTTGCGCAAGGGCTGTGGCCGGAGCCACCTATGTTTGAGTCAAATGGTATGGCGCCGCGAAGAATTATCCTTGGGCCCATGACCAAAACTCGTCTCTGAAGCACAAGTACCATCAACAATGGCTAATGTGAAAGAGTTGATCAATTTATGCATAATGGGGGAGGGAGAGTTCATTGAGAGAACAGCACTCCCCCTATGTCCATGCCTACACCTAAACAAGACATCAAGATGAGTATGGTGGGGTGTGCAAGGGTTCAAGCTACATTGCTCGAATCAATGATATTTAGCTCATGCCTTAACTCGCGAAATCTTGCTTCATCCAAGGGCTTCGTGAAGATATCTGCAAGGTTATCATGAGTGTTGACATAGTTGAGCTCGATCTCCCCTCGCCTAATATGATCCCGGATGAAGTGATATCGAATCTCAATATGCTTTGTCTTGAAGTGTTGCACCAGATTGAGAGAAATCTTGATGGCACTTTCATTGTCACACCAAAGAGGCACTTTGTCACAAATGACACCGTAATCCTTTAAAGTTTGCCTCATCCATAGAAGTTGTGCACAACAACTACTGACACAACTTTGCTTCTTAGAAGACCAACTCACCAAAGAGCAACCAATGAATTGGCACCCTCCGGAAGTTGACTTCCTATCCACTTTGGCTCTCGCCCAATCGGCGTCCAAATAGCCTACAAGGTTGAAGTTTTCTCCTCTTGGGTACCATAAGCCAAAGTTTGGGGTATGAGCCAAATATCGAAAGATTCGCTTGACCGCCACAAAGTGGCTTTCCTTAGGTGTGGCTTGAAACCGTGCACAAATTCCCACACTCAACATGATATCCGGTCTAGATGCACAAAGGTAAAGCAAGGAGCCAATCATGGAGCGATATACCTTTTGATCCACCACTTTACCATTGGGATCTATGTCAAGTTGGCATTTGACGGGCATTGGAGTGGAAGTCGGCTTGACATCACTTAGCTTGAATCTCTTGAGCATGTCTTGAGTGTATTTGGCTTCGTTGATGAAGGTTCCTTCTCTTCGTTGCTTGACTTCGAACCCGAGAAAGAACTTCAACTCTCCCATCATGGAAATCTTGAACTTTGAGGTCATGAGAGCGGCAAATTCCTCATTGAGAGCTTTGTTAGGAGAACCAAAGATAATATCATCAACATATATTTGGCACACAAACAACTCCCCTTTGACCTTCTTAGTAAAAAGAGTGGGGTCGATTTTCCAAATTTCAAACCCATGATCTTGCAACAACTCGGTAAGGTGGTCATACCACGCACGTGGGGCTTGTTTAAGGCCATAGAGTGCCTTATCGAGTTGGTACACATGATCGGGAAAATAGGGATCCTCGAACCCGGGGGGTTATTTGACATACACCAACTCATTAATAGGACCATTAAGAAAAGCACTCTTCACATCCATTTGTTGCAACTTGAAATTATGATGAGAAGCATAAGCAATCAACAAACAAATAGATTCAAGGTGAGCAACGGGAGCAAAGGTTTCACCGTAGTCAATACCCTTGACTTGGGAGTAGCCTTGTGCTACCAAGCGAGCCTTGTTGCGGACAATAATTCCATGAGCATCTTGCTTGTTCTTGAATATCCACTTGGTTCCAATGACATTATGGTTCCCCGTTGGCCTTGGCACCAATCTCCACACCTTGTTGTGCTCGAAGTTGTTGAGTTCTTCATGCATGGCATTAAGCCAATCCGGGTCTTCGAGCGCCTCATAGACCTGTTGGGGTTCAACACAAGAGACAAACGCGTGATGTTCCCAATAGTTTGCCAATTGTCTACAAGTGCTTACCCCCTTTCATTTGCTTCCAAGCACATTCGTCATGAGATGACCCTTGGTAGAGAGCTTGGGTGCAATCTTGGCAGCACGACGCTCCAATTCCTCCTCAGGAGTGAGTTGAGGAGCGGTTACTTTATCATCTTGAGCGTCGTCTTGAGCTTGTTCTTGAGCTTGAGCTTGCTCTTGATCTTGAACTTGCTCGGAGGAGAGAACTTGACCTTGGGCATCACTTGGTGGTTCAACACCATCTCGAGGTTGATCTTGTCCTTGGTCTTGTTTCATGAGGTGGAGGGCCTTCACTTTGTTCTTCGGAAGCGTGTGGGCCTTGGGTTGGTGATGGTTCCACTTGAGTGGAACATTGTCCTTCTCCTTCAGCCACAAGGGGTTCCTCAATGGGTAAGATAAAACCAACACCCATTCTTCTTATGGCTTGGGGAGGAATTTCATCACCTATATCACAAGTGCCACTTTGCTCCACTTGGGAGCCGTTATTCTCATCAAACTCCACGTTACACGTCTCCTCAATAAGTCCCGTGGACTTATTGAGGACACGGTAAGCATGAGAGCTTGTAGCATAACCAACAAAAATGCCTTCTTGAGATCTAGCCTCAAATTTAGACAAACGAACACCTTTCTTGAGAATGAAACACTTACACCCGAACACCCGAAAGTACTTGAGATTGGGCTTGTTACCGGTGAGTATCTCACATGGAGTTTTGTTCAAGACTTTGCGGAGATAGAGCCGATTGGATGCATGACACGCGGTGTTGATGGCTTCGGCCCAAAAGTTGTATGGAGACTTGAACTCCGCCATCATGGTCCTTGCCACATCCATCAACGTCCGGTTCTTCCACTCCGCTACACCATTTTGTTGAGGGGTGTATGGTGCGGAATATTGATGCTTGATCCCCTCTAAGAAACTCATCCAAGGTGTAGTTCTTCAACTCGGTGCCATTGTCACTTCTTATCTTCAAGATCTTTGCATTGTGTTGGCGTTGAGCTTCATTTGCAAAATCAATGATGGTTTGTTGGGTCTCACTTTTCCTCTTGAAGAAGTATAACCAAGTGTATCCTGAATAATCATCCACAATCACCAAGCAATACTTTCTACCCCCAAGACTATCAAAAGATGGAGGCCCAAAGAGATACAAGTGAAGGAGCTCCAAAGGCCTCTTCGAGTAAATGATAGTCGTGGGAGGGTGAGCCTTCTCATGTAGTGTAGCGACCCGACCTCAGACGGTCAAGTCTCTGTGCTTAAGTGTCATCCCTGGATCGGTATGCTGACACACACAATACTCGAGGATTTATAACAGAGGTAAATCACATGTATGAAATAACGTAAATACTATTACCTCAATCCAAATAGCGGAAGTAACAAGGTTGTGGATTCCCATCAACACCAACGGCAAAGTTGAGTGTAGAAATCGTAACCCTAACGTATCACTTACTCGTCGTAAGAATCCTGCAACATGAGACGTTGCAGCCACAAAGGGTCAGTACATTGAATGTACTGGCGAATTCACACCATAGGACAATTATGAATAATAGGTATCACTACATGCATATATGGCTGGTGGAAAAGCTCTATGGTTATAATGTTTTTTGCGAAAAGCCAATTTTCCCTACTGCAAAGGAATATATTTTATTTAACTACAAAGTTGGTTGAAAACATTGAGAATGGTAAACCCCATCTCAATCCCAATTAAAAGTAATTAACAACCCGACAAATTAATTATATAGAGTGATGAGATCAACATGATAATCCAAGAACCAGATACTCAAGATGTCCATAACCGGGGACACGACTAACCATGATTAGTTTGTACACTCTGCAGAGGTTTGCGCACTTTTCCCCACAAGACTCGATCTCCTCCGTTGGATTTCTCGCACTACATGGTGTTTGAGAAACGGATGACCAAGACACAGTCTTTCAGAAGTGTTAGCACCTTTCGATGGGTAGACAGTACCACCTACATCCCCTACATCTGCTAGTCTACCACTATAAGAGGTCACACAACTTAATCAACTATGCTAGAGCCCATAATAGCTTGTGGCTGCACACGGAAGTTTCTAGCATGAATAATCTTATGATCCCTTTGAGCCTGGGTGGCAGTCCATAGGAGAATCACACGGTACCCGGGGATTTCCAAAAAATACAGGCAATCACTGGATACCCTAGGTGCCTCAATCAACCCAGATGTGTATTAAAGTTGCCACCTTAAGTTGAACCATTAATTAACAGTCTCACATCTGTCATGGATACACTCAAACCCAATCCACGTCTACGAGCATAGCATGGCAATATAAGCATAACGTAATAGTAACTCCCAAGGTTTGAATGCAGGGCAATAGGTTCCTACCTCATCAACTACTTCCCAATACCCACATGTTATCAATCCTACTCATTCAATGTTTGAGGGTGAAACTAATGCATAAAAACTGGGTATGAAAGGGATATGATCAAAGTGTGAACTTGACTGTACTGTTGATGAAGATGATTCGCACTCATAAATCTTGATAGTTATATTCGTCACACTCCAGTCAATCTATCGTAAGCAAGCAATAGTAACCACACATAAGCAATCACTCAAAAGATCGAAAAGAACGAAGAAGACAATTCGGAAAACATCAAAACCAAATAACTCTTGCAACATAAAACAATTTCTAACAGTACCAAAATTATGTGAATTTGGCCTTATCAGAAAGTTTAGGTCAAGAGCTTTAATTTGCAAAAAGAATCAACTCGAACGGAGTTATAAAACTCAAGTTATGAACATAAGAAGTTTGAATACAAATCTATTTGAAATCAAATTTTTAAAACTTTCAAAAACATGTTTAAGTTGATTTACTGGATAGAGGGGAACAAGACGAAGAAGTAGGCGTTGGTTTCGTTGGATTTGGACAAACGGTGTAAAAGTTGTGACCGTTTGAAAACCATGGACTAAACTGTAAAAGAAATAACTACTAACACGTCCCTGACTGAAAATAAAAGAAAAAGAAAAAAATCTATCCAGCGAACGCTCACTAACAGAACCTAACGAATGAAAATCGTTCGCTACCGATCTAAACGAACGAATGTTCGCTATTTAATAAAACCTAAAAAAAACAGATCTAGTCTAGGTTTTAAAAAAAACTTTAAAAGAAACAAACCGGATCGGACCGGGGTCGGGTTTATACCGGTCGACAGCAGTTTTCGTCGAAGAAACGGCGACGGCGGTCACTCCGGCGAGGCCGGGCGGCGGCGCATGCAGGCAGAGGCGAGGGCGGCGTGGGCTGCGCGGCGACGACGCGAAGCAGCGGCGTTGGGGGCGGCGCGAAGGCGACGGCTGCGGCGCAGGGAGGCGAGGAGACGGCGGCGGCAGCGGTGACGCGATGCGGCTCGAGGCAGCGGCAAAAACGGAATCCAGGGGATCCCGGGGCACGCTTTATAGGAGGGCGGGGCGGCTCCGAGGCGTGGAGGAGGGGGCAAGGCGCGAGGTGGCGAGGTCGGGCACGGCGGCGGCGGTGCGTGCTCGCTCGGGACTCCGTCCCGAGCTGGAAGACGAGCGAGGCGCGGCGTCGGGCCGGCTGGGCCGTGGCCTGGCGATTTGCTGGGCCGGCCCAGTTCGGTCCAAAAGGAGTCTTTTTTAAAACATTTTGTTTTTTCTTTAACAGACAACAACCATAAAATAAAACAACAAATATTTAAAATGATATATAGCATATTATATATCAAAATTTCCAGAGAAAGATCCTCTAGAACATGAACATTTTTATAAAATCCAATAAAATCCACAAAAATTTAAATAAAGCAAATAGTGCTACTGCTCTAATAAAATTCAATAAAAATCATTTTAAAAAATACCAAAATTAATTCAAATTTATTTCTCTCCAATTTTCTGATGTAGGGAATCATTTTACCCTAATTTCCATATATTTTATTTTTGGAGAAAAATAATTTGAATAAAATCCAAATAACTCCAAATTGAAAATAATTTCAAAATAACTTTGAATTTAATTCTTTTAAAACTTCCAACTCATATTTCATATATTTTGAAGAAGTCATATTATCTTCTCTCGTGAAAATCATTGAGTTGCTTAAAGTTTCTGAATTTGAAATATTTTCAAATGAAATTCAAATGTTTTCAAAAACCCTTGTCATTTAAATAAATGGAAGAAGTCATGCCATCTTCTCTCCATGGTTTTGTGATGAAAAGTATTTGAATTCATGGAGAGCATAAATGCAAAACATGAAAGTTTGGGAAAGTCCTTTTATTCCCTCTCATTTAACTTTCAAAAAGTTTCAAATTTCACTCACTTTCAGTCAATCAATCACAGAACAACCAAACAAGCAATAAAATCTATCTATTTAATATAACATTCCAAAATTTAGAATTTTGGGATGTTACAAACCTACCACCCTTAAAATGAATCTCATCCTCGAGATTCGGAGAGGCTAGCAAGAAATAGGTTAGGTTTGGGGTCTTCTCAAAATCCATCGATCATCACAGGGGGGGGGGTCTGGGTGCTACCACCCTTAGAAACATGGTTACTGTTCCATCAAAACTCATATACTCCATCCTTATCTTTGACAGTGTCAGTCTTCCCAAATCTCGGGAAATTCCATCTCTGGGCTCTTCCGATAGTGCCATAACCTTTACCGCAATTCTTTTGTCCCTTTTCTTGGTAAGGTTCTTCCATGATTGGGTCTTCTTAGCTAACGGGTCTGGCGCCCATACTAAACAACTACCGATATCTCATGGTGGTCAACAATTATGGTTTCTCCTGCAGGAAATGGGTCTAGGTTGAACCTCACCGTATAATCTACGGTTGGCAGCTGCTGTCGTGTACAAGGGGAAGAAAAAAATACCTATACCATTCTAAGGTTTAAACAAGGTTTTGATCGTCATCTCTCTACCATAGGCAAGTCACTCAGATTTACCATCCCATATAGCAAGGCGAATAATAAGAGTAAGTCAGTATGGTGATCAATCCATCTGCACCCAAATCATTACCCTGTATATGGTTTAGCGAATCTCGCATTCTAACACTCGGTCATCCTCACAAGCATTGCAGAATTTCTCTTGTCGACGAACCAAGTTCGGATAATCCATTGATTCTGCAAGCCAGACAAAACATCTACCGTTCCTTCACAACTCTCAGGTTTTGCGTAAACTCCTATAAAATCATCTATCGATAAAATCGTAACTTCTTCCAGGGTTTTCCTTCAGCAAGCTTATGCTTGCTTCTTGGTAGGTCCTGGGGCCTGTGGGTTATGGCCCATCTCATCACTTGCAAACCTTGAACTCATCATCGGGGCAACTGATCATTATTCCAACATCCAGCTTCCTAGCATGCTTAAATCCATCCAATTGTACGGTCCTTCTTCCTTCTATTGGTTCCAAACTAAGGCGTGATTACTCAGACTCATCATGGAGTTATAATCGTTCCATAATACCAACATCATATGTCCTTTATATCCAATAGTATTTCATCCCTTCATATTCCTGGGGTATCCAACATATCGAGATAAAACTCATACTTATGAAGTCCACCCCGTGGAACATCATTATCCTTTCCAGGGGTCAAGTGTCCTCACAGTTACTACCACCCTTAAAATGCACAAACTCACCCATAGACCATATTTCTCATTCCTCGAAAATGGTCAAAATCTTTCTTCATAGAGTAACAACTCATAAAATCTAATCAATACTAACGATGCTAACTTTATTGATCCTCAAATTACTACAATCTCCTGCATATCCATTACATGCCTCAACTCATCATCTCAATACTGAAAACGAAATGTTCCCACTACTACTATACTCCTTTTTCGTCACAACTATTTAGCATGAGTCTCTTTCTCATTGGGACAATCTCTGGCAAAGTGCCCTGCTTTATTACAGCTGAAACATATTACTTCTGACAAGTCTCGTGGTTTCCTTATGTCTACATAGCCTCTTTGGGTCCTCGGCTTCCTTTTTGGGTAACTGCTGAGGTAGTGCCCTGACTCCTTGCATCTATAACAGGTGATATGACTCAGATCCTTCCTGGAATCCAATCTACTTCTCTTTCTGGACTTTTCCGTTCCAATCAGGGCTTCTATTTCCTGTGGGTCATACTCTACTTCCTCTGTCGGGAATTCTACTAGATCCCCATTCAAACAATTCTGGGAGATGTGTCCTTCTTCTCCACATGAATAGCAGACTTGGTGCAGGGTTTAATTGGTTCTTCTTTGGGTGTGTCCTCCACCTCTTCCTTCATCACAGGTTCTTCTAAAATTTCCATGAGGGCTCCTTTCATTGCTTCTTTCTTCTGCTGGATGGTTCTTTGTACCATGGGGTAAATGTGACACTGAGCAGGGTAGTGGGTAGTCCCTTCACACAAGAAACATGTTATCTGCTTAGTTGGGCATTCTTCAGCTAGGTGACTTCCTTCACAATTAGGGCATTCATCCTTGTGTTCCTTATGGTTGTGTCCTATTTCTCCACAAAGCTTGCATGCACAGGGTTTCTTCATATCCTTTCCATAAGGCTTCAATTTCTGGGACACAAACCGAGACTTTTGCAGAGTCAACTTAAATTCTTTCCAAGTGGTTACTCCTTGCCATCCATTGATGGTTTGGTACATCCTCCACCAAGTAGCAGCACCTCTTTCAAAACACTTAAGAGCATGCTGGGTCATATCCTTTCCAGCTATAGGGTTATTCTCCATGTGATCCTCCATGTTCTAAATCCATCAGTCTGTCTCCAATTGACTTATCGGTCCAGAAAATACAAGCTCATCTCCATTCATCCTCTAATGGGTCCATGGGTTTGGGGTGAGATAAGAGAGATAGAGAGAGATACACACAAGGCAAACAATGGTTTTTGAAAAGACAGATTTTATTTTGTGGCTGTCGGGAAAACAGCAAACAAATGACAGCTCACAAACGTCGCATCTAACGTAAGTGTATAACAGGGGTTTGGTCTTCTAAAGGTCAATAAATCTTCAATGTCGCCAAACTCTTCAAGTATTGTTCATGCCTCCAGTGGCTTCTTCTGATCGTGCTTGACCTTCTCAAGTTCTTTTGCCAGATCATCTCTGTTGTCGCAAAGTCTATCGTGACGTCCTTTAATATTTCTGGAGTTGCGTTCCAGACTTCTGGGTTTCATCAACCTCGACATGAACCATGATCCTACTGTCCTTCAGTTCCTGACGAATCTTTGATGTCTCAAGGTTTTGCTCCTCTAGCTTGGCTACTTTCAGCTTATGGGTCCTGAGTTCTTCACGAAACGCTTCCTTATCAAATACTACTTCTTGTAGGTCCATCTTAACTTCTTGATGTAACACTCCAGATCCTGGTGATACACCGGCTAAGATTAAAACTTCATCTTGCTGATAGGTGCTCCATCAGCCTTTTACCATCCCATCCTTCCATCCATATGCATGCTTAACTCAGCACGGTGACAATAGCATAAGCGGGCGATAACATCATGGATAGCCGTGTTTCTGCTCTTGTCATTTCCATGAGCTATCTCTCCATAGTTGATATCTCCTGCCTTAGGGTTTTCCTTGACAGAACTTTGAGTTTTTAACTCTCCATGCTCCGGTCTTTCTCCGATACACCTTGATCTCGAGTATTGACAACTTCCATAGTCTGCCAAGTTCCATAAGGGTAGCCTTCCTAGGTCATAAAAATCTGGGAATTCTTCAGAGCCTTCAAATTCTCCTAGTCTTCGGAGTCTTCAACCGTTGTAGTTTCCATTATTTAGATGCACGGTAAAATCTCCTTCATTCCGAAGTGGTCGTGGTTGTCTGATATCTTGTACTTCTTGGAGTGGTCTCATCAGTCGAATCTTCGTGTGGTCAAAAAGGGGAAAGGGGGTATGGTCTCACTAAAAGGGAATATTTGAATAAGAATAGAAGAGAGGTAAAAGATCTTTTTGAAAGAGAAAGTTCTAGAGAAAATCTTTCCTATGGGCTTGCCAGTTTCTAGGGTCACGTCCTACAGTCAACATGTGCTCTGATACCATCTTGTAGCGACCCGACCTCAGACGGTCAAGTCTCTGTGCTTAAGTGTCATCCCTGGATCGGTATGCTGACACACACAGTACTCGAGGATTTATAACAGAGGTAAATCACATGTATAAAGTAACGTAAATACTATTACCTCAATCCAAATAGCGGAAGTAACAACAAGGTTGTGGATTCCCATCAACACCAACGGCAAAGTTGAGTGTAGAAATCGTAACCCTAACGTATCACTTACTCGTCGTAAGAATCCTGCAACATGAGACGTTGCAGCCACAAAGGGTCAGTACATTGAATGTACTGGCAAATTCACACCATAGGATAATGATGAATAATAGCTATCACTACATGCATATATGGCTGGTGGAAAAGCTCTATGGTTATAATGTTTTTGCGAAAAGCCAATTTTTCCCTACTGCAAAGGAATATATTTTATTTAACTACAAAGTTTGTTGAAAACATTGAGAATGGTAAACCCCATCTCAATCCCAATTAAAAGTAATTAACAACCCAACAAATTAATTATATAGAGTGATGAGATCAACATGATAATCCAAGAACCAGATACTCAAGATGTCCATAACCGGGGACACGGCTAATCATGATTAGTTTGTACACTCTGCAGAGGTTTGCGCACTTTTCCCCACAAGACTCGATCTCCTCCGTTGGATTTCTCGCACTACATGGTGTTTGAGAAACGGATGACCGAGACACAGTCTTTCAGAAGCGTTAGCACCTTACGATGGGTAGACAGTACCCCTACACCCTACATCTGCTAGTCTACCACTGTAAGAGTTCACACGACTTAATCAACTATGCTAGAGCCCATAATAGCTTGTGGCTGCACACGGAAGTTTCTAGCATGAATAATCTCATGATCCCTTTGAGCCTGGGTGGCAGTCCATAGGAGAATCACACGGTACCCCGGGATTTCCAAAAAATACAGGCAATCACTGGATACCCCAGGTGCCTCAATCCACCCAGATGTGTATTAAAGTTGCCACCTTAAGTTGAACCATTAATTAACAATCTCACATCTGTCATGGATACACTCAAACCCAATCCACGTCTACGAGCATAGCATGGCAATATAAGCATAACGTAATAGTAACTCCCAAGGTTTGAATGCAGGGCAATAGGTTCCTACCTCATCAACTACTTCCCAATACCCACATGTTATCAATCCTACTCATGCAATGTTTGAGGGTGAAACTAATGCATAAAACTGGGTATGAAAGGGATATGATCAAAGTGTGAACTTGCCTGTACTGTTGATGAAGATGATTCGCACTCAAAACTCTTGATAGTTCTACTCGTCACACTCCGGTCAATCTATCGTAAGCAAGCAATAGTAACCACACATAAGCAATCACTCAAAAGATCGAAAGAACGAAGAAGACAATTCGGAAAACATCAAAACCAAAATAACTCTTGCAACATAAAACAATTTCTAACAGTACCAAAATTATGTGAATTTGGCCTTATCAGAAAGTTTAGGTCAAGAGCTTTAATTTGCAAAAAGAATCAACTCGAACGGAGTTATAAAACTCAAGTTATGAACAGAAGAAGTTTGAATACAAATCTGTTTGAAATCAAATTTTAAAACTTTCAAAAACATGTTTAAGTTGTTTTACTGGATAGAGGGGATCAAGACGAAGAAGTAGGCGTTGGTTTCGTTGGATTTGGACAAACGGTGTAAAAGTTGTGACCATTTGAAAACCAAGGACTAAACTGTAAAAGAAATAACTATTAACAGGTCCCTGACTGAAAATAAAAGAAAAGGAAAAGAAAATCTATCGAGCGAACGCTCGCTAACAGAACCTAATGAACGAAAATCGTTCGCTACCGATCTAAACGAACGAATGTTTGCTATTTAATAAAACCTAGAAAAAAACAGATCTAGTCTAGGTTTTTTTTTTAAACCAAACTTTAAAAGAAAAAAACCGAATCGGACCGGGGTCGGGTTTATACCGGTCGGCAGCAGTTTTCTCGAAGAACCGGCGACGGCGGTCACTCCGGCGAGGCCGGGCGGCGGCGCGTGCAGGCAGAGGCGAGGGCGGCGTGGGCGGTGCGGCGACGGCGCGAAGCAGCGGCGTTGGGGGCGGCGCGAAGGCGACGGCTGCGGCGCGGGGAGGCGAGGAGACGACGGCGGCGGCGGATCTCATCGGGGCGGCGGCGGTGATGCGATGCGGCTCGAGGCGGCAGCAAAAACGGAATTCAGGGGGTCCCGGGGCGCGCTTTATAGGAGGGCGGGGCGGCTCCGAGGCGTGGAGGAGGGGGCAAGGCGCGAGGTGGCGAGGTCGGGCACGGCGGCGGCGATGCGCAGTCGCTCCGGACTCCGTCCCGAGCTGGAAGACGAGCGAGGCGCGGCGTCGGGCCAGCTGGGCCGTGGCCTGGTGATTTGCTGGGCCGACCCAGTTCGGTCCAAAAGGAGTTTTTTTAAAACATTTTTTTTAACAGACAACAACCATAAAATAAAACAACAAATATTTAAAATGATATATAGCATATTATATATCAAAAATTTCAGAAAAAGATCCTCTACAACATGAACATTTTTATAAAATCCAATAAAATCCACAAAAATTTAAATAAAGCAAATAGTGCTACTGCTCTAATAAAATTCAATAAAAATCATTTTAAAAAATACCAAAATTAATTCAAATTTATTTCTCTCCAATTTTCTGATGTAGGGAATCATTTTACCCTAATTTCCATATATTTTATTTTTGGAGAAAAATATTTTGAATAAAATCCAAATAACTCCAAATTGAAAATAATTTCAAAATAACTTTGAATTTAATTCTTTTAAAACTTCCAACTCATATTTCATATATTTTGAAGAAGTCATATTATCTTCTCTCGTGAAAATCATTGAGTTGCTTAAAGTTTCTGAATTTGGAATATTTTCAAATGAAATTCAAATGTTTTCAAAAACCCTTGTCATTTAAATAAATGGAAGAAGTCATGTCATCTTCTCTCCAGGGTTTTGTGATGAAAAGTATTTGAATTCATGGAGAGCATAAATGCAAAAAATGAAAGTTTGGGAAAGTCCTTTTATTCCCTCTCATTTAACTTTCAAAAAGTTTCAAATTTCACTCACTTCCGGTCAATCAATCACACAACAACCAAACAAGCAATCAAATCTATCTATTTAATATAACATTCCAAAATTTAGAATTTTGGGATGTTACATGTAGCTTTGTTTGATACAAGCACTGCAAGCACGATCTTTGGCTAAACTAACATTTGTTAGTCCATGGACATGGTCCACCTTGAGAAGATTTTGCAAAGATCTCATATTGACATGGGCTAAACGGCGATGCCAAAGCCATCCCACGTCAACTTTAGCCATTAGGCATGTCGCAGTCTTAGTGGGTCGCTCCGAAAAGTTAATCACATAAAGACCGTTCTTTACATGCCCAACAAAGGCTACTTTAAGAGTCTTGCTCCACAAGAGGGCCACAGTATCAATATCAAAGAAAGTAGCAAAGCCCATGAGTGCAAGTTGATGAACAGAAAGTAAATTGTATGCAAGGGACTCAACAAGCATGACTTTCTCGATCGTGAGATCACGAGAAATGACTACCTTGCCAAGACCCAATACCTTAGAAGATGAGGCATCACACCACTCGACATTGGTGGGCATAGATGGAATCTTGTGCACGTCCACCACCAAGCCCTTGCTTCCGGTCATATGATTAGTGGCTCCACTATCAAGCAACCATGATCCCCCACCGGAAGCAAACACCTACAAGAGATCAATGCTTGGTTTTAGGTACCCATTTTGTAATGGGTCCTTTGATGTTAGTAACAAGGGTCTTAGGAACCCAAATAAACCATTCATTGTACTCATAAGGAGAACCAACAAATTTGGCATAGACATGCCCATCACTAGCACGGCACAACACATAAGAAGGGTTAAAGTCGTCGGCTTTGTTGGAATAAGTGGCATTGCCCTTCTTGACACCACCACCCTTCACATTGTTCTTATTCTCCTTGGAAGCACCCTCTCCCTCCTTCACAAAAGTTTGCTTGAGAGGAGGAGGTCGTTTGGCCTTGTCATTCTTCTTCTTGTTCTTGGACATGGGTGCGAACCCAATTCCCTCCTTGGCCACGACTTCCTTTTGATTGCTTATGAGAGTGAGATCTGATAGAGATGATAAGATAATATTTTTGGTATTTTTATGTTAAAGACTAAAAGTAAAGAAAGCAAGGTAAATGGTAGTAGAAATAGCTTGTTGACTGGAGATTAATATGATGGAAAATAGACCCAGGGGCCATAGGTTTCACTAGTGGCTTCTCTCAAGATAGCATAAGTATTACGGTGGGTAAACGAATTACTGTCGAGCAATTGATAGAATTGAGCATAGTTATGAGAATATCTAGGTATGATCATGTATATAGGCATCACGTCCGTGACAAGTAGACCGACTCCTGCCTGCATCTACTACTATTACTCCACACATCGACCGCTATCCAGCATGCATCTAGAGTATTAAGTTCATAAGAACAGAGTAACGCTTTAAGCAAGATGACATGATGTAGAGGGATAAACTCATGCAATATGATATAAACCCCATCTTTTTATCCTCGATGACAACAATACTATACGTGCCTTGCTGCCCCTGCTGTCACTGAGAAAGGACACCGCAAGATTGGACCCAAAGCTAAGCACTTCTCCCATTGCAAGAAAGATCAATCTAGTAGGCCAAACCAAACTGATAATTCGAAGAGACTTGCAAAGATAACCAATCATACATAAAAGAATTCAGAGGAGATTCAAATATTGTTTATAGATAATCTTGATCATAAACCCACAATTCATCGGATCTCGACAAACACACCGCAAAAGAAGAGTTACATCAAATAGATCTCCAAGAGAATCGAGGAGAACTTTGTATTGAGATCCAAAGAGAGAGAAGAAGCCATCTAGCTAATAACTATGGACCCGAAGGTCTGAGGCAAACTACTCACACATCATCGGAGAGGCTATGGTGTTGATGTAGAAGCCCTCCGTGATCAATGCCCCCTCCGGCGGAGCGCCGGAAAAGGCCCCAAGATGGGATCTCATGGGTACAGAAGGTTGCAGCGGTGGAAATAGGGTTTTGGCTCCTTGTCTGATGGTTTGGGGCACGTAGGTATATATAGGAGGAAGAAGTATGTCGGTGGAGCTATGAGGGGCCCACGAGGGTGGAGGGCGCACCCCCTGCCTCGTGGCCTCCTCGTTCGTTTCTTGACGTCCACTCCAAGTCCTCTGGATCATGTTTGTTTCAAAAATCACGTTCCCGAAGGTTTCATTCCGTTTGGACTCCATTTGATATTCCTTTCCTTCGAAACACTGAAATAGGCAAAAAACAGCAATTCGGGATGGGCCTCCGGTTAATAGGTTAGTCCCAAAAATAATATAAAAGTGTATAATAAAGCCCATTAAACATCCAAAATAGAATATATAATAGCATGGAACAATCAAAAATTATAGATACGTTGGAGACGTATCAAGCATCCCCAAGCTTAATTCTTGCTCGTCCTCGAGTAGGTAAATGATAAAAACAGAATTTTTGATGTGGAATGCTACTTAGCATAATTTTAAATGTAATTCTCTTATTTGTGGTATGAATATTCAGATCCGAAAGATTCAAGATAAAAGTTTAATATTGACATAAAAGTAATAATACTTCAAGCATACTAATAAAGAAATCATGTCTTCTCAAAATAACATGGCCAAAGAAAGCTATCCCTACAAAATCATATAGTCTGGCTATGCTCTATCTTCACCACACAAAATATTTAAATCATGCACAACCCCGATGACAAGCCAAGCAATTGTTTCATACTTTTGGTGTTCTCAAACTTTCTCAATCTTCACGCAATACATGAGCGTGAGCCATGGATATAGCACTATATGTGGAATAGACTGGTGGTTGTGGAGAAGACAAAAAGGGAAGATAGTCTCACATCAACTAGGCGTATCAACGGGCTATGGAGATGCCCATTAATAGATATCAATGTGAGTGAGTAGGGATTGCCATGCAACGGATGCACTAGAGCTATAAGTGTATGAAAGCTCAATAATGAAAACTAAGTGGGTGTGCATCCAACTTGCTTGCTCACGAAGACCTAGGGCAATTTGAGGAAGCCCATCATTGGAATATACAAGCCAAGTTCTATAATGAAAAATTCCCACTAGTATATGAAAGTGACAAAACAAGAGACTCTCTATCGTAAAGATCATGGTGCTACTTTGAAGCACAAGTGTGGAAGAGGGATAGTAGCATTGTCCCTTCTCTCTTTTCTCTCGTTTTTTTGGGCCTTTTCTCTCTTTTTTTATGGCCTCTTTTTTTTATTTAGTCCGGAGTCTCATCCCGACTTCTGGGGGAATCATAGTCTCCATCATCCTTTCCTCACTTGGGACAATGCTCTGATAATGATGATCATCACACTTTTATTCACTTACAACTCAAGTATTACAACTCAATACTTAGAACAAAATATGACTCTATATGAATGCCTCCGGCGGTGTACCGGGATATGCAATGAATCAAGAGTGACATGTATAAATATAATGAACGGTGGCTTTGCCACAAATATGATGTCAACTACATGATCATGCAAAGCAATATGACAATGATGGAACGTGTCATAGCAAACGGAACGGTGGTAAGTTGCATGGCAATATATCTCGGAATGGCTATGGAAATGCCATGATAGGTAGGTATGGTGGCTGTTTTGAGGAAGGTATATGGTGGGTGTATGATACCGGCGAAAAGTGCGCGGTATTAGAGAGGCTAGCAATGGTGGAAGGATAAGAGTGCATATAATCCATGGACCCAACATTAGTCATAAAGAACTCATATACTTGTTGCAAAAATCTGTTAGTTATCAAAACAAAGTATTACGCGCATGCTCCTAGGGGGATAGATTGGTAGGAAAAAAACATCGCTCGTCCCCGACCGCCACTCATAAGGAAGACAATCACTAAATAAATCATGCTCCGACTTCATCACATAACGGTTCACCATACGTGCATGCTACGGGAATCACAAACTTTAACACAAGTATTTCTCAAATTCATGACCACTCAACTAGCATGACTCTAATATCACCGTCTTCATATCTCAAAACAATTATCAAGTATCAAACTTCTCTTAGTATTCAACGCACTTATAAGAAAGTTTTTACTAATCTTGGATGCCTATCATATTAAGGCTAATTTCACAATTAATGCAGATTACCATGCTGTTTTGTAGGACTCTCAAAATGATATAAGTGAAGCATAAGAGAACAATAGTTTCTATAAAACAAGCCACTGTCGTGCTCTAAAAGATATAAGTGAAGCACTAGAGCAAAAACTATATAGCTCAAAAGATATAAGTGAAGCACATAGAGTATTCTAATAAATTCCGAATCATGTGTGTCTCTCTCAAAAGTGTATTCAGCGAGGATGATTGTGGTAAAATAAAAGCAAAGACTCAAATCATACAATACGGTCCAAGCAAAACACTTATCATGTGGTGAATAAAAATATAGCTCCAAGTAAAGTTACCGATGGACGAAGACGAAAGAGGGGATGCCTTCCGGGGCATCCCCAAGCTTTGGCTTTTTGGTGTCCTTAGATTTACCTTGGGGTGCCTTGGGCATCCCCAAGCTTAGGCTCTTGCCACTCCTTGTTCCATAATCCATCAAATCTTTACCCAAAACTTGAAAACTTCACAACACAAAACTTAACAGAAAATCTCGTGAGCTCCGTTAGCGAAAGAAAACAAAACACCACTTCAAGGTACTGTAATGAACTCATTCTTTATTTATATTGGTGTTAAAATTATTGTATTCCAACTTCTCTATGGTTTATAAACTATTTTACTAGCAATAGACTCATCAAAATAAGCAAACAACACACGAAAAACAGAATCTGTCAAAAATAGAACAGTCTATAGTAATCTGTAACTAACGCAAACTTCTGGAACTCTTAAAATTCTACCAAAATAGGACAACCTAAATAATTTGTTTATTGATCTGCTGCAATTGGAATCAGTATTATATCACGTTCTTGTAATTTTTAACAATTGTTTTCGTGAACATAAAGTTTCTGGAATTTTCAGCAAGATCAAATAACTATTATCCAAGAAGATCCTATAGGTTTCACTTGGCACAAACACTAACTAAAACACAAAAACCAATCTAACCAAAGGCTAGATAAAAGATTTATTCCTAAACAGAACCAAAAGCAAAAAAAACTAAAAATAAAATTTGGTTGCCTCCCAACGAGCGCTATCGTTTAACGCCCTTAGCTAGGCAAAAGAAACAAGGATAGATCTAGGTATTGCCATCTTTAGTTTTAGGAAAGAAAAGAGCAAACTTGTTATCTATGGAATTAATCTTTCTGTTTTGATAAAGCACATGGCTATTAATGGTAGAAGAAAGATTAAGCACGATACGGAAATTTGCATCTAAGCTAGCCTTCATCTCTTTGATAGTTTCGTTTTGATAGGAAAGCAAAAGAGAGGTAGATTCGACCTTCTCATTCATGGGGTGCCCAAATATGGTTTTCATCTTTTCATAGGTATCTACGACATCCCCTTCAAGAAAACCTTCTTCAAAAATAGAGTCTAAGACATGCTTAAACGACGAAGGTAAGGCAACATAAAAGCTTTTTAAGTATATTTCAATTTGATATTGGGGCACAAAGCTAGCCCGGGTTCTCAGTAACCTATCCCAAGCATCTTTCAAATACTCATCAAGTAAATAACAAAATATTCCAGGATCATCTTCATCGAAATTATTCAGATTCTCATTGACAACCCCGGTAGGTTTTTCCATAACATCGTTATTTATGAGCTTAGAGAGGACGGAAGGGCTATCCAAGGCATTGAAACCTAGGAAAGAACCCCTAGCCCCTTTGTATTTGGCCAATGCAAAGGAAAGGCGAGCAAAACGAGAGGGCGAATAAAATGGCAAGGGTGAAGTGGGGGAGAGGAAAACGAGAGGCAAATGGCAAATAATGTAATGCGAGGGATAAGAGTTTGTGATGGGTACTTGGTATGTATTGACTTGTGCGTAGACTCCCTGGCAACGGCGCCAGAAATCCTTCTTGCTACCTCTTGAGCACTGCATTGGTTTTCCCTTGAAGAGGAAAGGGTGATGCAGTAAAGTAGCGTAAGTATTTCCCTCAGTTTTTGAGAACCAAGGTATCAATCCAGTAGGAGACCACGCTCGAGTCCCACGCACCTACACAAACAAATAAGAACCTCGCAACCAACGCAATAAAGGGGTTGTCAATCCCTTCACGGTCACTTACGAGAGTGAGATCTGATAGAGATGATAAGATAATATTTTTGGTATTTTTATGATAAAGACTAAAAGTAAAGAAAGCAAGGTAAACGGTAATAAAAATAGCTTGTTGACTGGAGATTAATATGATGGAAAATAGACTCGGGGGCCATAGGTTTCACTAGTGGCTTCTCTCAAGATTGCATACGTATTACGGTGGGTAAACGAATTACTGTCGAGCAATTGATAGAATTGAGCATAGTTATGAGAATATCTAGGTATGATCATGTATATAGGCATCACGCCCGTGACAAGTAGACCGACTCCTGCATGCATCTACTACTATTACTCCACACATCAACCGCTATCCAGCATGCATCTAGAGTATTAAGTTCATAAGAACAGAGTAACGCTTTAAGCAAGATGACATGATGTAGAGGGATAAACTCATGCAATATGATATAAACCCCATCTTTTTATCCTCGATGGCAACAATACTATACATGCCTTGCTGCCCCTGCTGTCACTGGGAAAGGACACCGCAAGATTGGACCCAAAGCTAAGCACTTCTCCCATTGCAAGAAAGATCAATCTAGTAGGCCAAACCAAACTGATAATTCGAAGAGACTTGCAAAGATAACCAATCATACATAAAAGAATTCAGAGGAGATTCAAATATTGTTCATAGATAATCTTGATCATAAACCCACAATTCATCGGATCTCGACAAACACACCGCAAAAGAAGAGTTGCATCAAATAGATCTCCAAGAGAATCGAGGAGAACTTTGTATTGAGATCCAAAGAGAGAGAAGAAGCCATCTAGCTAATAACTATGGACCCAAAGGTCTGAGGCAAACTACTCACACATCATCGGAGAGGCTATGGTGTTGATGTAGAAGCCCTCCGTGATCAATGCCCCCTCCAGCGGAGCGCCGGAAAAGGCCCCAAGATGGGATCTCATGGGTACAGAAGGTTGTGGCGGTGGAAATAGGGTTTTGGCTCCTTGTCTGATGGTTTGGAGGTACGTAGGTATATATAGGAGGAAGAAGTAGGTCGGTGGAGCTACGAGGGGCCCACGAGGGTGGAGGGCGCGCCCAGGGGGGTAGGCGCGCCCCCTGCCTCGTGGCCTCCTCGTTCGTTTCTTGACGTCCACTCCAAGTCCTCTGGATCATGTTTGTTCTGAAAATCACGTTCCCGAAGGTTTCATTCCGTTTGGACTCCGTTTGATATTCCTTTCCTTCGAAACACTGAAATAGGCAAAAAACAGCAATTCGGGCTGGGCCTCCGATTAATAGGTTAGTCCCAAAAATAATATAAAAGTGTATAATAAAGCCCATTAAACATCCAAAATAGAATATATAATAGCATGGAACAATCAAAAATTATAGATACGTTGGAGATGTATCACTCCACAAGATGCACATGCTCACAACATGTGTTAGTAGCATTTGCATTATCAATTAAAACCATATGAGGAAAAGTGGCCTTTTTCCTTAGTTAGCTTCACTTGGAGTTGATCATTGGACTCTTTGAGGCTAGCATGAGCACCCTTCAAGGCTTTGTGAGCCTCGTCAAGTATATCAAACTCCTCCTTGAGTCTAGCAAGATCAACCCCAAGTTTGGCCTTCTCGGAATTGAGCACACGAGATACAACAAGTGCATGATCAAGATCTTTCTTTAATTTAGCATGCTCATCGTTGTGTGACTCCTCAAGAGCCAAACGATGACCACGCTCTTCTTCAAGAGCATTAGAGAGATCCGATATCTCATCGGCATAGTCACGACTATGCCCCTCCATCTTAGAGATGGTGTATTCGTGAGCCTTGATCATGTCATTGGCTTCACCAAGTTGTTCCAAGAGAGCAACAAAGTGCTTCTTGGATTTGCCCTTGAGCTTACTCATAAAAGACTCAAATTCATTTTCTTCTTCATTAGACCCCTCACTTTCATCAATGCAATCCATCAAAGAGGGATTAGTAGTGATGGTAGTTTTGATGTTGGGGGTTACCTTGTTGATGGCTTTGGCCATGAGGAACTTGGCGGTGATGTTCTCGTTGGGTGAATCGAAGAGAGACACCTGTGGAGTTGTTGCAATGGCGACGGAGGCCATGGCAACCGTCTCACAATCTTCATCATCATCATCATCCTCATTGTACTCTTCTTGTGCCACCAACCCCTTGGGAGGAGTCTTCTTGGTGAAGTTTCTCTTGTTGGGGAAGGACTTGGCCTTGTCTTTTTGGATGAGCTTGCCACCATTGTCTTCCCTCTTCTCATATGGGCATTCCGCAACAAAGTTGCTCACATTGCCACAATTATAGCAAGTCCTTACACGTTGCTTGCCCTTCGTGCCACTTGAGTTGTTCTTGTTGAAGTTGGGCCTTGTGTTCTTCTTGCTCCAAAATTGCCTTAAAGCGAGAGCCATGTGCTCATGATAATCATACTTTGTATCTTCAGGGTTGCTCTCCTCTTCTTCCTCTTCGTCCTCTTCTTCCACACTCGCCTTGGCCTTCAGAGCAAGGTTGGGCTTCTTTGCTCTTTGAGAACGCAACACGGCATTGTCGGCGGTCTTGTCCAAGATACTCATTGCCACAAACTCATCCAACACTTCACTTGAGGACAAGGTGTGGAAGTCTAGCCTCTGACAGATGACGGATGACATGGCCTTATGGTAAGGCATCATGGATTTGAGAAACTTCCGTTTCATCCAATTTTCATTTGTATCCTTGCTCCCATGATCTCGGAGTGAGACCGCGAGAGTGGTTAATCTCCGGTAAAGCTCACGAGATTCTTCACCTTCATTCATTGCAAATTCATCGGCTTCATCTTGCACCACTTCATAGTTGGAGCGTTGAATGCTTGCGCTTCCCTTGTAAAGGGAAACAACATGGTGCCAATCTTCCTTTGCCACGGTGAAAGGTCGGAGATGCACAATATCTTCGGATGGGATTGCATCTTGGATGATGAAGAGAGCATTCTTGTTGAATTGATGATCCGCGGCTTCTCGAGGGGTGAAGTTGCTTGGGTCATGTGGATAGAAACTTGCTCAATGATTCTCCAAAGATTAGTATTGACATGATTTAAATGATCGTACGTTTAAAACGATAGACCCAAGAGTCAAAATCCTCATTTTTCACAATCTTAGGAGGAGAGTCAGCATGATTTAAATGTGTGGAGGGAACCGGTCCTCCATAAGTAAGAGGTGGTTCAACATGGGCATAGGTGTCGTTTCCACTTTTACCACTTGACAAAGGAACTTTCTCACTAGTAGCTTCCCCCTTGTCGGAGTTAGCATCCGTCACCTTGTTAGTGGGATCGACCACTTCCAAAGGTGCGGTGGATAATTTAAGACCATCAAGAAAGTTCTTAAGCATTCCTTTGACCTCGGCCGTCATGGAGGTTTTCAATGTGTCCAAAGCCACATTGAACTCCTCACGTGAGACCGAGGTTCCCCCATCGGCCGTAGACGAGGACGGAATCACACTGGGGTGCTCCTCCCACCGTCTACGGTGTCAACCATACTCTTCGGACGACAAAGTCCTTAAAAAAGAGACGAGGCTCTAATACCAATTGAAAGGATCGATATAGTTGACTAGAGGGGGGTGAATAGGCAACTAACAATTTTTAGCTTTTCTTTACCAATTTAAACTTTGCATCAAAGTAGGTTGTCTAGATATGCAACTAGGCGATCAACCTATATGATGCAACAACAACGAGCACACAAGCAAGCAAGAGATGCAACACAATATAAGCTAGCACAAGTAAAGGTACAAGATAACCAAGAGTGGAGCCGGTGAAGACGAGAATGTGCTATCGAAGTTCCTTCCTTTTGAGGGGAAGTACGTCTCCGTTGGAGCGGTGTGGAGGCACAATGCTCCCCAAGAAGCCATTAGGGCCACCATATTCTCCTCACGCCCTCACACAATGCGAGATGCCATGATTCCACTATTGGTGCCCTTGAAGGCGGCAACCGGACCTTTACAAACAAGGTTGAGGCTCTCTCCACAACTTAATTGGAGGCTCCCAACGAAACCCCGGAGCTTCACCACAATGGAATGTGGCTCCGAAGTGACCTCTTCCGTCTAGGGTGCCCAAGCCCCCAAGAGTAATAAAATACACACAAGAAGGTATGGGGGAATCAAGTTTCCTTTGGTGAGGGTGTAGATCTAGGTCTCCTCCTTCAATCCATAGCAAATCAACGAGTTTGAGTGGCTAGAGAGAGAGATCGGGCAAGAAAGCTTCAAAGGCATTAATGGAGGAGAGAGAGAGAGGCAAGAGGTGAGTGGGAGGTGGGAGAAGCACCTCCTTAAATAGGGTCCCCTCAGATCCAACCGTTATGCGCAGAAACCCATAGGAGCGGTACTTCCGCAAAGATCACCGGTACAACCGGTGAATGCGGGGAACCCCTGCTAGGACACCAGGGCGGTACTTCCGGTGGGGCAACCGGTAGTACTGGTATATCGAAATAAGCCGAAACTACCATTCCACCACCGCTCGACTACCGCTTCACAATCAGAAGGTCTTCACCCTAGACCGATAGTTAGAGCGGTGGTTGGGCCGGAGCTACCGCTGGACCAGCAATAACTGGGCGGTGGAGTTCCAGGCGGTTCTACCGCCCTGAACACTGTTGGGGAACGTAGTAATTTCAAAAAAAATCCTACGCACACGCAAGATCATGGTGATGCATAGCAACGAGAGGGGAGAGTGTTGTCCACGTACCCTCGTAGACCGAAAGCGGAAGCGTTAGCACAACGCGGTTGATGTAGTCGTACGTCTTCACGATCCGACCGATCCAAGTACCGAACGCACGGCACCTCCGAGTTCAGCACACGTTCAGCTCAATGACGTCCCTCGAACTCCGATCCAGCCGAGTGTTGAGGGAGAGTTTCGTCAGCACGACGGCGTGGTGACGATGATGATAATGCTACCGACGCAGGGCTTCACCTAAGCACCGCTACGACATTATCGAGGTGGAATATGGTGGAGGGGGGCACCGCACACGGCTAAGAGATCAAGAGATCAATTGTTGTGTCTATGGGGTGCCCCTGCCCCCGTATATAAAGGAGCAAGGGGGAGGTGCGGCCGGCCAGGAGGAGGCGCGCCAGGAGGAGTCCTACTCCCACCGGGAGTAGGACTCCCTCCCTTTTCCTTGTTGGATTAGGAGAGGAGAGGGAAGGAGAGAGGGGGAAAGGAAGGGGGGGCGCCGCTCCCCCTCCTTGTCCAATTCGGACTTGGGGGGGAGGGGCGCGCGGCTGCCCCTTGGCCGCCTCTCCTCTTCCACCAATTGGGCCCATGAGGCCCAATAGCCTCCGGGGGAGTTCCGGTAACCCCCCGGTACTCCGGTAATCCATTAAGGAATGCAGTTTTGTTTATCCATTTGCCAGATTTCATAAAATGCGGCAATTGCTAACATGATTCGGACAGAATTAAGCATAGATAAGAATGAGAAACTCTCATCGTAGTCAACACCTTGAACTTGTCGAAAACCTTTTGCGACAATTCTAGCTTTGTAGATAGTAATAGTACTATCAGCGTCTGTCTTCCTCTTGAAGATCCATTTAATCTCAATGGCTCGCCGATCATTGGGCAAGTCAATCAAAGTCCATACTTTGTTCTCATACATGGATCCCATCTCAGATTTCATGGCCTCAAACCATTTCGCGGAATCTGGGCTCATCATCGCTTCCTCATAGTTCATAGGTTCGTCATGGTCAAGTAACATGACCTCCATAACAGGATTACCGTACCACTCTGGTGCGGATCATGCTCTGGTCGACCTACGAGGTTCGGTAGTAACTTGATCTAAAGTTACATGATCGTCATCATTAGCTTCCTCACTGATTGGTGTAGTAGTCACAGGAACAGATTTCTGTGATGAACTACTTTCCAATAAGGGAGCAGGTACAGTTACCTCATCAAGTTCTACTTTCCTCCCACTCACTTCTTTCGAGAGAAACTCCTTCTCTAGAAAGGATCCATTCTCAGCAACGAATATCTTGCCTTCGGATCTGTGATAGAAGGTGTACCCAACATTTTCTTTTGGGTATCCTATGAAGACGCACTTCTCCGATTTTGGTTTGAGCTTATCAGGTTGAAACTTTTTCACATAAGCATTGCAACCTCAAACTTTAAGAAACAACAGCTTAGGTTTCTTGCCAAACCATAGTTCATACGGTGTCGTCTCAACGGATTTAGATGGTGCCCTATTTAACGTGAATGCAGCTGTCTCTAATGCATAACCCCAAAACGATAGTGTTAGATCGGTAAGAGACATCATAGATCGCACCATATCTAATAAAGTACGGTTATGACGTTCGGACACACCATTACACTGTGGTGTTCCAGGTGGCGTGAGTAGTGAAACTATTTCACATTGTTTTAACTGAAGGCCAAACTCGTAACTCAAATATTTTACCTCTGCGATCATATCGTAGAAACTTTTATTTTCTTGTTACGATGATTCTCCACTTCACTCTGAAATTCTTTGAACTTTTCAAATGTTTCAAACTTGTGTTTCATCAAGTAGATATACCCATATCTGCTCAAATCATCTGTGAAGGTCAGAAAATAACGATACTTGCCGTGAGCCTTAACACTCATCGGACCACATACATCAGTATGTATTATTTCCAATAAATCAGTTTCTCGCTCCATTGTTCCGGAGAACGGAGTCTTAGTCATCTTGCCCATGAGGCATGGTTCGCAAGCATCAAGTGATTCATAATCAAGTGATTCCAAATTCCCATCAGCATGGAGTTTCTTCATGCGCTTTACACCAATATGACCTAAACGGCAGTGCCACAAATAAGTTGCACTATCATTATTAACTTTGCATCTTTTGGCTTCAATATTATGAATATGTGTATTACTACGATCGAGATCCAACAAACCATTTTCATTGGGTGTATGACCATAGAAGGTTTTATTCATGTAACAGAACAACAATTGTTCTCTAACTTAAATGAATAACTATATTGCAATAAACATGATCAAATCATATTTATGCTCAACGCAAACACCAAATAACACTTATTTAGGTTCAACACTAATCAAGAAAGTATAGGGAGTGTGCGATGATGATCATGTCAACCTTGGAACCACTTCCAACACACATCGTCACTTCACCCTTAACTTGTCTCTGTTCATTCTGTAACTCCTGTTTTGAGTTACTAATTTTTAGCAACCGAACAAGTATCAAATACCCAGGGGCTACTATAAACACTAGTAAGGTACACATCAATAACATGTATATCAAATATAGCTTGTTCACTTTGCCATCCTTCTTATCCGCCAAATACTTGGGGTGGTTCCGCTTCTAGTGACTAGTCCCTTTGCAGTAGAAGCACTTAGTCTCAGGCTTAGGTCCAGACTTGGGCTTCTTCACTTGAGCAGCAACTTGCTTGCCGTTCTTATTGAAGTTCCCCTTCTTCCCTTTGTCCTTTCTCTTGAAACTAGTGGTCTTGTCAACCATCAACACTTGATGTTCTTCTTGATTTCTACCTTCGCCGATTTTTAGCATCGCGAAGAGCTTGGGAATTGTTTTCGTCATCCCTTGCATATTATAGTTCATCACGAAGTTCTACTAACTTGGTGATGGTGACTAGAGAATTCTGTCAATCACTATTTTATCTGGAAGATTAACTCCCACTTGATTCAAGCGATTGTAGTACCCAGACAATCTAAGCACATGCTCACTGCTTGAGCTATTCTCCTCCATCTTTTAGCTATAGAACTTGTTGGAGACTTCATATCTCTCAACTCGGGTATTTGCTTGAAATATTAACTTCAACTCCTGGAACATCTCATATGGTCCATGACGTTCAAAACGTCTCTGAAGTCCTGATTCTAAGCCGTTAAGCATGGTGCACTAAACTATCAAGTAGTCATCATATTGAGCTAGCCAAACGTTCATAACGTCTGCATCTGCTCCTGCAATAGGTCTGTCACCTAGCGGTGCATCAAGGACATAATTCTTCTGTGCAGCAATGAGGATAATCCTCAGATCATGGATCCAATCCGCATCATTGCTACTAACATCTTTCAACTCAGTTTGCTCTAGGAACATATCAAAATAAAACAGGGGAGCTAAACGCGAGCTATTGATCTACAACATAGATATGCTAATACTACCAGGACTAAGTTCATGATAAATTAAAGTTCAATTAATCATATTACTTAAGAACTCCCACTTAGATAGACATCCCTCTAATCCTCTAAGTGATCACGTGATCCAAATCAACTAAACCATGTCCGATCATCATGTGAGATGGAGTAGTTTCAATGGTGAACATCACTATGTTGATCATATCTACTATATGATTCACGCTCGACCTTTCGGTCTCAGTGTTCCGAGGGCATATCTGCATGTGCTAGGCTCGTCAAGTTTAACCTGAGTATTCTGCGTGTGCAAAACTAGCTTGCACCCGTTGTAGATGGACGTAGAGCTTATCACACCCGATCATCACGTGGTGTCTGGGCACGACGAACTTTGGCAACGGTGCATACTCAGGGAGAACACTTTTTATCTTGAAATTTAGTGAGAGATCATCTTATAATGCTACCGTCAATCAAAGCAAGATAAGATGCATAAAAGATAAACATCACATGCAATCAATATAAGTGATATGATATGGCCATCATCATCTTGTGCTTGTGATCTCCATCTCCGAAGCACCGTCATGATCACCATCGTCACCGGTGTGACACCTTGATCTCCATCGTAGCATCGTTGTCGTCTCGCCAAACTTATGCTTCTACGACTATCGCTATCGCTTAGTGATAAAGTAAAGCATTACAGGGCGATTGCATTGCATACAATAAAGCGACAACCATATGGCTCCTGCCAGTTGCCGATAACTAGGTTACAAAACATGATCATCTCATACAATAAAATTTAGCATCATGTCTTGACCATATCACATCACAACATGCCCTGCAAAAACAAGTTAGACGTCCTCTACT
This sequence comes from Triticum aestivum, assembly GCF_018294505.1. NCBI lineage: Eukaryota > Viridiplantae > Streptophyta > Magnoliopsida > Poales > Poaceae > Triticum > Triticum aestivum. Next base: position 154,513,626 of record NC_057799.1, on the reverse strand, counting down.
TTGTTGTTGCAAATTTTACGTGGCTGCTACGGGCTTAGCAAGAACCGTTCTTACCTACGCATCAAAACCACAACGATAGTTCAGCAAGTTGGTGTTGTTTTAACCATCGCAAGGACCGGGCGTAGCCACACTCGGTTCAACTAAAGTTGGAGAAACTGACACCCGCCAGCCACCTGTGTGCAAAGCACGTCGGTAGAACCAGTCTCGCGTAAGCGTACGCGTAATGTCGGTCTGGGCCGCTTCATCCAACAATACCGCCGAACCAAAGTATGACATGCTGGTAAGCAGTATGACTTATAGCGCCCACAACTCACTTGTGTTTTACTCGTGCATATGACATCTACGCATATAACCAGGCTCTGATACCACTGTTGGGGAACATAGTAATTTCAAAAAAATTCCTACGCACACGCAAGATCATGGTGATGCATAGCAACGAGAGGGGAGAGTGTTGTCCACGTACCCTTGTAGACCGAAAGCGGAAGCGTTAGCACAACGCGGTTGATGTAGTCGTACGTCTTCATGATCCGACCGATCCAAGTACCGAACGCACGACACCTCTGAGTTCAGCACACGTTCAGCTCGATGACGTCCCTCGAACTCCGATCCAGCCGAGTGTTGAGGGAGAGTTTCGTCAGCACGACGGCGTGGTGACGATGATGATGATGCTACCGACGCAGGGCTTCGCCTAAGCACCGCTACGATATTATCGAGGTGGAATATGGTGGAGGGGGGCACCGCACACGGCTAAGAGATCAAGAGATCAATTGTTGTGTCTATGGGGTGCCCCCTGCCCCCATATATAAAGGAGCAAGGGGGGAGGTGCGGCCGACCAGGAGGAGGCACGCCAGGAGGAGTCCTACTCCACCGGGAGTAGGACTCCCTCCCTTTTCCTTGTTGGATTAGGAGAGGAGAGGGAAGGAGAGACGGGGAAAGGAAAGGGGGGGGCGCCGGTCCCCCTCCTTGTCCAATTCGGACTTGGGGGTGGAGGAGCGCGCGGCTGCCCCTTGGCCGCCTCTCCTCTTCCACCAATTGGGCCCATGAGGCCCAATAGCCTCCGGGGGGTTCCGGTAACCCCCCCGTACTCTGGTATATATCCGATAACCCCCGGAACCATTCCGGTGTCCGAATATAGTCATCCAATATATCAATCTTCATGTCTCGACCATTTCGAGACTCCTCGTTATGTCCGTGATCACATCCGGGACTCCGAACAACCTTCGGTACATCAAAACTCATAAACTCATAATATAACTGTCATCGAAACTCTAAGCGTGCGGACCCTACGGATTCGAGAACTATGTAGACATGACCGAGACACGTCTCCGGTCCATAACCAATAGCGGAACCTGGATGCTCATATTGGCTCCCACATATTCTACGAAGATCTTTATCGGTCAGACCGCATGACAACATACGTTGTTCCCTTTGTCATCGGTAAGTTACTTGCCCGAGATTCGATCGTCGGTATCTGAATACCTAGTTCAATCCTGTTACCGGCAAGTCTCTTTACTCGTTCCGTAATACATCATCCCGCAACCAACTCATTAGTTGCAATGCTTGCAAGGCTTATAGTGATGTGCATTACCGAGTGGGCCTAGAGATACCTCTCCGACAATCGGAGTGTCAAATCCTAATCTCGAAATACGCCAACCCAACAAGTACCTTCGGAGACACCTGTAGAACACCTTTATATTCACCCAGTTACGTTGTGACATTTGGTAGCACACAAAGTGTTCCTCCGGTAAATGGGAGTTGCATAATCTCATAGTCATAGGAACATGTATAAGTCATGAAGAAAGCAATAGCAACATACTAACGATCGAGTGCTAAGCCAACAGAATGGATCAAGTCAATCACATCATTCTCCTAATGATGTGATCCCGTTAATCAAATAACAACTCTTTGTCTATGGCTAGGAAACTTAACCATCTTTGATTCAACGAGCTAGTCAAGTAGAGGCATACTAGTGACACTATGTTTGTCTATGTATTCACACATGTACTAAGTTTCCGGTTAATACAATTCTAGCATGAATAATAAACATTTATCATGATGTAAGGAAATAAATAATAACTTTATTATTGCCTCTAGGGCATATTTCCTTCAAACACTGGTAGTACCGGTTAGTCAAGACAAACTGGAACTTCCGTTCCACCACCGGTCTACCACCGTACCCGGTACAAAAGGGTGTCACCCCTGAGCGGTACTTGGAGCGGTGGTTTGACCGGAGCTGCATGCCAGCGGTACAAACTGCTCAACAGAGCGGTACTACCGCCATGATCAAAAACTGCACAGTCACAGAGGACTTTTGGGAACCACTCTCTCCTCGAACGGAGGGTATATGGTGGGTGCAAAGAATGTGTACGTGTAGTGATTCACCCAATACCTTCTGATGTGGATTCCCTCTTAATAGTACGGATATCCTATGACCAAAGGAATAAACACGTCGGAAACTCCGTCTTCGATCTTTTTCGCATAGAGGGAAGGCCTAACCGTCTTGCGCCACACAATGTGTACCTGAGAAAACTAGGACGCACGATTAGTCCACACGTGTGTTGTCATCATCACCAAAACCCTAAGGCAGAAGATGCCCTTACACTCGGTGTGACCGATCGCTCATTTCAGTGAGACCGAAATGTTACAAAGGGAAACAGAGAGTTTGCAGGGCCATCTCGGCGAGACCGAGATCCGTATCGGTGTGGCCGAAGTGTCTAGGGTTTTTGGCAGTGGTTATGTCAAATAAACTCGGTGGCGCCAGATAGAACAGCTCGGTGGGGCCGAGTTTGACTTTGAATTTTTGACATATTTGGAAATGAGAAAGTGGTTGAGGGCTTTGGAGCAATATCACTAAGCACTTTGAGCAAGTAGATCATTAAGCAACACCCCATCCCCTTTAATAGTATTGGCTTTACCATGGACTCAATGTGATCTTGGATCACTAAAATATAAATGAAGAGTCTTGAGCTTTTGCCAACATGTTCCTGACACCTTGAAGGGGTTCCATATCTCTTGTCCTTTCCACACCATTGTTGAACTTATCTGAAATACACTAGATAAAAGTATTAGTCCAACAAGAGATATATTAACATTAATTACCAAAATCACCGAGGAAGCACTTGTGCTTTCAGGTTTGCTATTGCGGTGGTCAAGTTGTTTGGACTGGAGTACTTGAGAAAACCAATTGTCGAAGACACCGTATGGTTCATGGCACTGCCAAAAAAGCAAGAAGGTGCCTAAGTATGCTCGGTTCCCTGGATTGCATGCACCGGCAATGGACGGATTACCTGTATGCTTCACAAGGGCAATATTTAGGTCATTGCAAGAAGTCCACCATCATTCTTTAAACAGTTGCATCACATGACCTTTGGATTTGACACTCTTTCTTCGAGATGCCCAAGTCTCACAATTACATCAACATGATGCAGCAGTCTCCATTATTTGTAAGGTTGCGTGCGGGAGAAGCTCTTCCATGCAACATGGACTATTATCTTTGTAATATATCTTTCATTCGTAGGCTACCTTCTTCAAGAACAACTCTGATCTAAGGGGTGAGAAAAGATATCACTTTGCCCAAAGACAAGAAGGGCTATAAAGGATGTGGAGAGGGAGTTTGTAGTGATCCAACTCCGTTTTGTAGTTGTTTGACCTGCAAAATATGGGATCTAGAGACGTTGTGGGAGGTGATGACATCTTGTATGATCATGCACAACATGATTGTGAAGGATGCGGGTGACAGAGTTCGTCATTGGAATTTCAGCGCATGGGTGATCCTATCCAACTTATAGACCAGAATCCTGCGATGTTTGGGGATTTTATCAAAATGTATCAACAGATTCGCCATCGAACAACCTATGAGTTGTTTAGGAATAATCTGTTTGAGCATTTGTGGGCGCTTTAAGGAGATAACTAAAAAATGTGTTTGAATTGGTTGATTCAGATTTTAACTACTCCCTTCGTTCCTTTATATAAGGTGTATTTGTTTTTTGATAAAATTTCAAATGTAAGGTGCATTTCTTCTAATTCCTCACAATTCTCTTATTAGCCCTCTAAAAATAGGAAAGTATCACTCTCCTTATTGTCTATATTTCTACTTATAGCAGAAAAAGGAAAGTATATCTCTCTTGATTGCATGCATCTCTTATTTTTTTAGACTAATTGATTGATTTACTTGCCACTAACCAACAGATTTTTTAAGGTAATTTTGTCCTAACTCCTCTATGATTGTGTGCCCTCGTCATCGAGCCAAAAATAACACACCTTATATAAAGGAACAGAGGAAGAAAACATCATATTTGTAATATTTATCTTTAATTATTTGCACAATATGCATAGACCATTGATGATTTTATTTTTAATTATTTAAGTGTCCCGAATATATTAGAAAAACAGAGGCGAACATTTAACTAATATGGTTGGACGGCCGTGGCCTCCGTCCTTGTCCACAGACATGTCCGAACATGTATGGGATATTTGGGGTGTCCGTTCTGACGAAAGGCGCCGGAGATGCCCTAGGCCATTCCGCCGTTCGCCTCTATCAACCGTAAAACGTATTACCAAAGCCGCTTTCCCGCATGCTTTGGAAATAGTCACCCATGTGTTAGCTTCCGAAAATAGCGACAAACGCAGGGGCCCAGCCCGAAGTTTGACCGCCCAACTTCTCCTGCAAGAATGGATCGCGAGACCCCAGAAAACTGAGGAAAGTAGACCGAGCCCCAAACGAAATCGAATCGAGAGGAGAGAAGAAAGAGAGAGGAGCACGCGCCGCCGCCAGGCCAATCACATCGCCATGGCCGCCTCCTGCCGCCGCGCGTCCCAGATGCTGGGCTCCGCCGCCTCCCGCCTCCTCCATTCGCGTGCCTACGCGGCCGCCGCCGCCGCGCCCTCTCCGGCGGTGTTCGTCGACAAGAGCACCCGCGTGATCTGCCAGGGCATCACCGGGAAGAACGGCACCTTCCACACCGAGCAGGCCATCGAGTACGGCACCAATATGGTATGTCCCCGCGCGGCCTCCCTTCTCGATGTATTGCTCGATCCGTTCATTTCGTCCTCTAGTGCGGCTCTAGGGTTTGAGATTGAGAGATACAGTCGACAATGCACGATCTCGTGGGTGGGTGGCTGTCGATCTCCATTTTCCGCCTTTTAGGGTTTCGTCTCTTCTCGATGTGTTGCGCCAGGGGTATTCTTCGCTTTGCAGCCAGGGCTTCGGTATTTTATTATGACTCATCAGACAGCAAAACATAGAGAACACGGTTTTTATGGGTTCCTAGATGTTTTGTAAATCTAGGGCCTGCTCGATCTAAACTTAGGAAGAGTTTGAGGAACAATTTCCATGATGCACGCCCTATATTTTCAAGCTGCTATGGAAAATCGAACCTAAATCTTATGTATTGTAATGCTAGAATTCTTCAATAAGTGGGCTGGAGACATCGAGTCATATTTTACTTTTGATATTATTGGTAGCAATTTGGGCAGGGTTTCCCACACAATAAAAATGCCGGTGCATATGAGGAACAAAACTGTCATGTGGATGGTAAGAATTATGTATGCATTCCGAGAGCCTCATCTGGGCAGGTTGCTGGTTCTAATTCCATTACTACATTCTTGACCAGGAGCTCACAGTTAACTGTCGCATACTGGGTGTAACAGTGACATACTGACACTATATGCTAAATTATTAGTTGTCTTATGAATGCATCTGCAAAGATACCTTTGTACCGTCAAATCAAGGCACTGGCATGTTTCTGTAAGGTTGTTTGGACTTCTCTTAAGCCTTAAGATATATAGATATGTAGCTTGATTTTTAAAATATAAGCAATCAACTAATTATTATGTCTCTTCTATGGTTTTCATCAAATGATGCCCTTTTAACTTAAGTACTTCGCATTGAACAGGTAGGTGGAGTTACTCCCAAGAAAGGTGGAACTGAGCACCTAGGCCTTCCAGTTTTCAACTCGGTAGCAGAAGCTAAGGCTGAGACAAAGGCCAATGCATCTGTTATATATGTTCCACCACCATTTGCTGCCGCTGCAATAATGGAGGCATTGGAAGCAGAGCTTGACCTTGTTGTCTGCATTACTGAAGGGATACCTCAGCATGACATGGTATGATATTTTTAACAATAAAGTACATCACTAAGCACATTGTTTGCTGTTTATCTGAGCATAATAATATTTGTGATGCCATTTGTTTTCCTTTGGCTATAGCTGTCCATGCAAGCTGAGTTTTCTTAATACAGAAACACTAGAAATTTTTGCTTGTGATCAGTGTCACTAAATGCATATAGTAGCTATATGCAGATAGGCACACATTGAATGGGTTTAGGTTTTACTTCTACTTCATGTGTAATTTTGTCCTGACCCATTTGGCAGTCAATTTATTGATATTAAGTGCAGTGTTAATAAACAATACCACATCATAGTTATGTGTTGTCTTTCTCACAGTTTAGATAATTTCTTTTAGTTTTCTCTTGCTTTGTTAAGACTTAGTGAAGTCATCAGAAGGCTCCCTTTCTTAATTCCAGGTGAAAGTGAAAGCTGCTCTGAACAGGCAATCAAAAACCAGATTGATCGGGCCAAACTGCCCTGGTATCATTAAGCCTGGTGAATGTAAGATTGGAATCATGCCAGGTTACATCCACAAACCAGGACGCATTGGGATTGTATCTCGTTCTGGTACCTTGACATATGAAGCGGTATGCCCATTATTGTAGACTTGCTTTAACCATTAAATGCATTTGCCTGAACTGTATTTCTTTCTTATCGATAGGTGTTTCAAACAACAGCCGTAGGCTTGGGGCAGTCAACTTGTGTGGGCATGGGTGGTGACCCCTTTAACGGCACTAATTTTGTTGACTGCCTTGAAAAGTTTGTTGATGATCCTCAGACAGAAGGTACACTAATTCTTGCTGGGCCTCTACATTATTCAGAAAAGCTATTGTTATTCTTTCATTTATTTGTCAGATTTCCCAATTTTCCCTTTATTGGTACTAGGTCACCAGCATGCTTAGTTTGCAGACTCTATTTGAATTCATTGTGGCTCCGATGTGTTGATAGGACAAATAAGTAGACCTTCATCTTTACTCCTGAAGTAGTGAAGTTATGTACCTTTGTATATGCCCACATGAGGGCATCCCACCAATTGTTTGCTCTGGGCCTTGCTGGTACCTTTGAAGGAAATTAGTAATATAACAGAAAGAAGCTCCCTGATTTGTGACTTCTTTGTGCCTTTGATCCCTTGTATAGTAATTAATGCATATGAATGTCCTGTTACATTCTTTGATACTGTGTCTTTCAGTTATGTTCTCATCTGTTAATGCTGTTATATCCCTCTTAAGTATTATTCTCATTGGTAAAATTGGTATGTGCCTTTTAGGTATTGTTCTCATTGGAGAAATTGGCGGTACTGCTGAGGAGGATGCTGCAGCCTTTATCCGGGTGAGAGTTTTGTTGGGATAGCTGTTTCCTTGTTGCATGTCCTGCTTCTTAGCATCCTTGCATATATTTCTAAATAGTCGTCCCTCTGTCCCAAAATAAGTGTCGCTGACTTATTTTGGGACGGAGGGAGTAGCATGCTTCTTTATGTCCTGTATTGCAGTTCAAGCTTGGTGGCAATTAGAAAGCCATACTTTTGTAGCATGCATTGTACTATGAATGTTCATTTATATGATCATGATCTTGCCATAAAAGATGCATTGATAAGTCTTAAAAGCCCTTCTGACATAACCTTTAGATAATGCATGTTTGTAATTTAATATGCTTATTAGGCAAGCTCAAAATTTGTCTGGTTTAAGAGTTGGTATGCTTGCATACTTCTAAGCTTCAAGCCATCTCTGCCCTGTCCAGGCCTAGCTTGAGATTATATGGCCACGAGTCTGAAGCTTTAGAAGTTAAAATATTCCGCACATTTCCTGAACAAGCCATTTTGGGGCTATATAGGTCATTTTATCATGTGACCAAACCCTTTATCACTAGCAAAAGAAGATAATTCAGTTTCAGTAAAGTACAAGTAGTCCACCCCACTGTTATTAGTTTTCATGGTCATTTGACATAATGACATGTGAAAACTTAGATTATATCTGGCCTGATTTACAAGTTAAAATCGTGTCCTGATGCTTTCTTAGTGTTGTGAAGTGATGCATGATAAATAGGCACTGCTGATATTCCATGTTATAATATAGCTCGTGTCTACTTGCTAGAACTCTTTTTTTTTCTTTTGATTAGATACATGCTTTAAGTAACATTCTGATCAACTAATCTAACTTAATGCAAATGATTCAGGAGAGCAAAACAGAAAAGCCTGTCGTTGCATTCATAGCTGGACTTACTGCACCCCCAGGCCGTCGCATGGGTCACGCTGGAGGTATTGACATAACAACAAGTTCACTATTTATTTCCTTTGTCAATTGTATAATCTTTGGTCTTATTAAGTTGAACTATGCTCCTGTCTTGGTATTTGGAGAAAAGATACCGGCAGTTTTATGTTAGCAGATTGTTCATTAGTTATCTGTAGTTTTCTAATACTCTCCCTTGTCAATGGTAGTTCAAATTCTTCAGGAAGAACAGGTCATGTATTTGTATTATTCAGTTGTGCAATAATCGACAGATAACAAAATATAAATGCCCCCTCCATCTGGAAATACATGTCGGAGAAATGGATAAAAATGAATGTATCTATAGAACTAAAATACGTCTAGATACATTCATTTCTCCGGCAAGTATTTCTGGACGGAGGAGTACCTAAGAAGTTTTCAGAGAAAGTTTCACCCTGGTGGGTGTAGTATTAAATCATAACTCTAATGGTTGTTTAGTTTATTCTTGGTTACCAGTACAGAGTATGAACACTTGTACAGTTTAATAGGTAAAGTAACAAAACAGTATTTTGGACCTGGTTTATGCTCTACTTCATAGCTTTATCAGACCCAGTTGCCCCCTTTGCCATCTATTTTTTCATGGGGCCAAATACTTTGTTCGCCGAGTAATGAGCAATGTTTGCCTCTGTTCTTTTACTAAAATGATTGGCAATTATGTATGGATTTTGTGTGTTTTGGAACTGTTTCACCCACACTGTTTGTATGGTGACAATCTGGTTTATTTTCTCAAACTTTTTTGCTGTGATTCTCAATATAATTAAATCATGAAAACAAAATTGCTGCATTTCTTTGATTATTTGCAATGGCATTCAACTTTTATGTGTGCTAATCTATGGATATATTTCACGTATGATGCAGCAATTGTGTCAGGGGGGAAGGGTACCGCCCAAGACAAGATCAAGGCACTCAGGGATGCTGGGGTTACTGTTGTCGAGTCACCAGCTAAGATCGGTTCAACCATGTTCGAACTTTTCAAGCAGCGCGGAATGGTAGAGTAGAGAGAAGGAATGGTACAGTAGAAAAGAAAACATTGGGAAACTTCTTTTTGTTGCTCGTTGGTTAATAGCGAGCAATACGTCGGTAGGGCCCCATCGCTGGTCGCTGAGTTGAGCTACTCAGTCCCTTTTTTCCTTTTCCTTTCCCCGTCTTAAGTGTGAGACTGGCCTTTACATGTGCTCATTTCAAATGTTCAATAAGACAAATTCTCGACATGCTATTGCTTGGAGTTGGAATTCATGGGGTACCTATGCTCTTTCAAGTTTTTCTTAATGGCAATCTTCAAATCTGGCTGTATTTTCTCTCTGAACGTTAAACATTTTCCTTTGAGCTTGAGCTTGTTTTTTCAACTATACCAAGACGGCTGTGCACTGCAATACGTGATATATACTTTGCTTAGTATTTGAAATTGCCACTAAGATCAATGATATTATACTTTACTTGTCGGAAAAAAAAATGAATGTATCTAGATGCATTTTAGTTCTAAATATATCCACTTTTATCCATTTTTGCGACAAGTAATTCTGGACGGACGGGTGGACTACACCCTTTTTGTCGCGGCCTATGATCTATCTCCATAACATGTGTCTCATTCGCACGGTAATTCTTTTGTTTGCTAGCGTAGCATCCCGCTTGATCCAACAAATTATTCTTTGTAGTTGAGAATGCTTGCTAATGGTGCAATCATAAGAATATGAGAAATGGAGTTGCAGCATGTTAGCCTAGACTCCACCTTGGAAAATGAGGATTCGTGTTTTCTCCTCCTTCCCTCAATCACTAGGGCAAACTCTCTCCTCCAAGCTTCGCCGATGAGCCTGTGGATTTGTCTCCCCTCCGCCGCTTCGGTGGTTGGTGACTAGAGAGGAATCCTAGTGCCTTCTGTCCAGCTAGTAGTTTTGCTAGATTTTTTTTTTAGTTTCTCGTAGGTGTGATGCTTGGGTGAATGACTGCTCTTCTTCGAGTTTGTCTTTCAGGCTCCGGCCCTTCTCGAATTTGTTGATCGACATAGTCGACGGAGCTCCGACGTAAATTTTCACTATTTTCTTGGGTGGCGAGGTTAAGGTTTCTTGTCGTGTGTGTGCAACACCTTGGATAGCAAGGTTAGGGTTTCTCGGCGTGCGTGTGCAACAACGTTTTTTTTTTGCAGGAAACTGTCGATCTATTCATCTTCAATCACGGCAGTGCAACGGACACCAGAAATAAAAAAATTACATCCAAATTCATAGACCACCTGACGACGACTACAAGCACTGAAGTGAGCCGAAGGCGCGCCGCCGTCATCGCCCCTCCCTCATCTGAGACGGGCACAACTTGTTGTAGTAGACAGTCGGGAAGTCGTCGTCCTAAGGTCCCATAGGACCAACGCCCCCAGCAACCGCCGCCAATGAAGAGAATTTTAGACCAGAAGGATCCAACCTGAAGACACATGAACAAAGACGAACAAAGATCGGATCCGAGCGGATCCACCGACCAAATCTCGCGAGATCCGCCGAAGACACACCTTCACACGCCCTCCGACGATGCTAGACACACCATTGGGACGGGGGCTAGGCGGGGAGAATCTTATTCCATCTTCAAGAAGCCATCGCCGTCTCGTCTTTTTGAGCAGGACACAAACCCTAACAAAACTTGAAGAAGCACCTGAAAACGGAGTCCTCCCGCTGGCAAGGGTCAGGATCCACCACGCACCCATGGCCCTAAGGCCACGGGAGACGTGGAAGATCGACGGCGCCGCCGACGGGAGGCAAAAACCCTAGCCGCCTTTTCTTGGAAGAGGGACAAAGGGAGGAGACGCACAAGCCTTGACCTTGATATCAGTTGCTTTAGATCTATTAAAATGTTTAGTGGTGAAGATTGTGGCTCCAATGCGCTGGTCCTTATGAGCACGTACCCTTTAATGATAAAGATTATGGCTCCAAGGCCTGGTTCTTATGGGCACGTGCCCGAAGACTTCCCGGATGTCATCGATAAGGTTAAGTCGGCTTCGATAGGGGGGGGGGGGAGGGGCAAAGACAAAGGCGCGTCGACAACTCTTTCTGGCGGCGGCGGTAGTGGTCGTTTGGTGATTTAGAGACCTCAATGTTATTTTTAGTATGTTTGAGGTGTTCTGTACTTCTGGTGAACTTTTATAATAGATTTAAATCTTTTCCAAAAAAAGCAAACAACATAAAAATTGACACAACTCCATTTATTGGGAGAAATAAAAAGTTCGCCTTACAATAATACCTTGTCCCCTCCAGAAAAACTTGTTCTGCCCACGTGACAAAAGACCCTTTGTTTCAAATGGCTCCGGTTATTTCACTTATGGTAAAAATAAGTTAATCGCCTAGCTCGGGCGACACGGGGAACCTAGCGCCACCGCCACAAAGCTCTCCTCTCCCCACTCCCCCGCATCGCCACCGCTGGAGGGGCCGCCGGCGAAGCCCGCACGTGCCCCAGGGAGGGTGGCGGCGGGGCGTTTTCTCCTCTTTCACGGCGTAGCGCGCGCGCGGCGGCTGCATCTTCCCGGAGGCGCGGCCGGCCGGTGGGGTTGCGGGGACGGCGTTTGCGCGGGGAGCGGCTGGATCCTAGCCGGGCTTGGCCGGATCTGGCTTCTCCGCCCTCGGTGGATGAGACGGAGTGGCGCGCGACGCGTCGGCGGGCGGGTGCTCGGCGGCTCCATGGCGGGGTTGTCGACGCCGGCGAGCGGCTGCGGCGGGCGGCGTGCGTCGACGACGTGGTGCTTAGCGGCTCCATGGTGGAGCTGTGAGCTCTGGCGGGCATCGTGGGCTGGCATCCGGGGCGGCGGCCCCGGGAAGGTGGTTGACGTGTCGGCGTCTGTGGAGTTCGCGCGGGCGACGCAGCTGCCGTGGTGTGCTGGTGGTGGGAGGCTCGTCCTGCCTGTCTAGGCAGCTCGGCGACGGCGGTTCTTCGGCGGGTCACAGCTCCGGCGGCTCGGGCTGTGGCATCGGCGTTCTGCGCGGTCATTGGACCACCAGATCTGACTGGCGGGAGGATGCGGGGTGGCAGTCTGCCCTTCCCTGCCCGGAGGACGTGCATCAGTCTACGTGCTGGTGGTTTGCCGTGGTTGACTTGACAGCAAGGCGTGGTGGTGGTCCCTGCACGGTCATGGCGCTGTGGTTGTGCAGGGGTGCGCGGGTCAGTGGAGTTGCTTGCGTGAGAGTGGTGGTGTCGATGATCCGAGCGAAAGCTTCACCAGTTCTTGCTGGCCGGCGACGGCGGCGTCCGTGGTCATCACTTTCTTCCTTGGAGGCGTTGTCGAGGTGATTTGGACTTCCTTCGCTCTTGGGTCAAGATCTTCGGGCGAAAGTCATGATCCTGGTTGGATCAGGCGGCGGCGTCGTCTTCAACGTCGTATTCCCTCTTGGGGGCGCCGTCTTGAAGATGTTGGTCCCATTTGTGATTCCTGCAGGCTGGATGTGCACTACATTGCGGTCGGCAGGTGCTCGACCGGCAATGAGGTGGTGTGGCGTTGCGACGTGTGTGGCAACGACGATGGTGGCGAGGAGAGCCGGGTCGTGACTTGTCCTTCTGATGCCGAAGGTCCGGTGCGCCAATGGGTGTGCCTATGTTGGCTTCTGGCTGTGACAGAGAAGTCAGAGCTGCGGGCGGCGGGGCCACTGCGGCAACGATGACTCCATGAGGGCGATTTTCAACGAGCGGTGCTCTTCAGGTGTTGCGCTAGACTATGTCAATGAGAGGCTTGTAACTTCCTCCTGTGATGCTCGTCGGCAAAATCGAAGCTGCCATGTCCTCAACGCTGCGGTCGAGTGTTTGGCGTTGCTTTGTTGTTCGGTGCTACCTCTCGACAGTTGTCATTGGTTGTGTCGTGATTTTGTTGGTGGCTAGGTCGTCCATGTGTGCCCCTTATGGGGTTTGTAATTTATGTTTTCGTCCGGTTTTCCTCTTAATTAACCGGACAACTCTCTTCTTCTTAATCAATGAAAATAGCAAATCTTTTGCCTTGTTTCATAAAAAAATGTTAATCCTAACCCTTCAGAATAAATTATTTTGAGCCTATAAATACAAACTATTTTGGACTTCAATTTTACAGTTAAGCCACGTATAAGCTGAAAAAATGGTCGTTAGATATCTCCTAGCTAGAGAGGGCAGTCTTTTTCTGTCCTTCGTCTCATCAATACTACACTAGCTAATTGAAACGCCAACTTACGCATACATTACACGATATCGCCCAAAAATGATGCGCATCATCCTAATATCGCCCTCCCTAAAATGCTGGGCATCAGACTAATATCGTGCTGACGTAGCAACTTTATGCGATGAGACGCAGGTTTGGCTACATCCAAGAGATCGTTGCTCTGGTTTTAGATTGTGGATACATCTTTTGAAGCGACCTGTATCTGTATCCGTAAGTCAGTGCAGTTAAAATTTGTTACTCCTGTTTTTTTTTTTTGTAAAAGAAAAATTAGAACCGCCCTCAAGGCATTTTATTCATTTTGGCGGACTAAGTCTGATTGTACAATGTCAACCAGAACATCAGGAATTACTGGAAAATCAATTGTACTAGTGTGGATCACCAAAGACTCTTTGGCAGCAACGTTAGCATCACGACCAGTCCATCGAATCTCGAATCCCTGCAAGTTCGGAAGATAGGTGCGCATCTCCTTGAGAAGATATTTCCCCCACCGAGCGATCATCTCGGTGCCAAGCACCAAAGACTGCCCGGCCACAAATCTCGAGGGTAAGATCTCAGCGGCCCTAAACGGCCAATAAGCCGGTAAAGCCATCAGGGTTGAGACTTGAGACATCCACGGGCATCGAGGGCAGAATGTGTATACAAGCGCTTGTAGAAGTATGTTTGAAGTGGCATTATTGAGTGCAGTGTCCACTGATTAAGCCCTCCTAATACCGTTAGGCTAACGAACTACTACGTGAACACGTACTACGCCGGTCGTCGCCGTTTGCCGATCACGGCGCGACGGCGACGGCGGAGACCATGCTGTCGACGCCGCAGACGTTGCGGCCGCGGCAGAGCTTGTAGTACCCGCCCTCCCCCCACTGCTCCCCCCACGAGTTCTTGATGAGCCAGTAGGGCCGGTAGCCGAGCCGCAGCGCCGAGAAGCCGCGCGCGCCGTAGCCGACGAGGAGCACGCCGTGGTTCACCAGCGCCCGCGGGCAGATGAGCGGGCAGGACACGCCGCCCACGTACGTCTGCATGAACGCCGCGTTCAGGCCCACCGCCAGGGGCCCGCCGCGGACGATCGCCGCCCGCATCTGGTCCTCGTCGAGCGGCACGGCGGTGAAGTTGGCCACGCGGACGGCCACCTTGCTCCTGTCGAACCGGCACGGCCCCTGCGCCCCCGTGTAGGGGTACGCCGCCTGCTCCATCAGCCCGCCGGAGCCCATCAGGTACTTGTACGCGTTCGTCATCAGCCCGCCGGAGCAGCCGCTGTTGCACTCGGTCTTCGCCACCGCGTCGCACTTGCACATTTCCACAAGCAGATCAACAATCAGATTATCTTATCTAAGCATATGAATTGGGAGGGCGATTGAATTGAGCTGATGATGTCGCACCGTGTGGTCGCAGTCGACCAGCTGCTGCTCGCTGAGGTTGAGGAGCTTCCCCGTGGCGACGAAGTTGGCGCCCTCCACGGCGCCGGTCGTGCTGAACGCCCAGCACGAGCCGCACACGCCCTAAAACCAAAAAACACATGCATGCAAGCTCTCCATGTAAAGACATCACAAGCTTCCTAGCGGAGTGAACTGCATCGCGCGCGTACCTGCATCTTGACATCGGTGACGGCGCCCTTGTCGCGCCAGTCGAAGCTGGCGGGCAGCGCGGCGACCTCCTTCTCCGTGGCCGGCGCCGCAGCCGGCATCGCCCGCACGCTGCGCAGGACGTCGCCGGCGCCGGCGAGGCCGGTGAGGCGCGCCTCGAACTCCTCCTGGGTGAGGTCGGAGAAGGGCGTGACGCCGTGGCGCGCGCCCGGGTCGAGCGCCTTGTGGGCGGCTGCGCGGGCCACGTTGGCCGCGAACACGCGCAGCCGGCACGCGTACTCTTCGGGGCCCGAGTACTCCTTGCCGTGCCGCCGCACGAACGCCGCGAACTGCGCCTCCGGGAGCAGACCGGGACGTCCAGCGCCGTGGCCGCCGTCCGTCACCTGCTGGATGACGTCTTCAGCGGACACGCCGGCGTGGCGCCGTGGTGGCGCCACGTTGACGAGCGCTAGAAGGAGGAGGAGGAGGAGCTGGGCAGCCATGGTACGTATGGAAACCTTGCTCGGTAGTCAGTCCTGCACCGGAGGCGTCGTCAAATATAGGCGACGAGGAGCACTGCGAGGTGGCAGCCATGCAGGAGGAAGGGGAGGACGCATGTCCCTCCTCCAAAGTCCAAACGGCGGTGCGGGTGGGCGTGGCGGCACACGTATGTCAATCGGTGCCCGTGTTCTCATCTCCCGACCTGCTGTTCTCGACTGCCCAGCGTCTTACTCTGAGCTGTGACGTCATTAGTCAATCTCCTTTTTAAAGATCAAATTATGATACCGGATGCCGTGGTGATTCGCAGAAGTTCATCAAGCCAAAAATACTCTAGTTCATGCATGAAATATATCTTACAAGCCCAGAAGTTGTGAAATGGTCTCTTTCATGACAGGAAGCTGGATACACAACTTGTTCTCAAGTCAAATATACCATGTAAACAGTCCAGTCCCATTTTCCATTCGATTTCGTTACTCGCGACACTTTTTTCAGACTAAATACAACACATGGTACATTTCAGTTGTTTCGATTTGGCTTCACCTAACAACAGAAGAGCTATCTTCTAGAGAACTTTGACAAAAGATACACAACAAAGAAGCATAACAGAGCAAATAGGACAACATGGACAATATGATTGGAGCCCTGCTGGATGATGCTTTTGTTCATCCTTCGCATGTTATTCTTCACTCCAGCCTGAGCTTTCGTAAGGGTCAGTTGCTGTTCATAAACAGAGGGTAACAAAAAATCAGTGCACAGCACACATATATTTATTAGTAGTGTAGATAAAATGGATCTTCTTGGTCATATATACACAGTAATTGACTCAGCAGACATAGATGTACATCTAAAAATGGTATATAAATGGTAGGAAAGCAC
The DNA here is from genome assembly GCF_018294505.1 of Triticum aestivum. Taxonomy (NCBI): domain Eukaryota; kingdom Viridiplantae; phylum Streptophyta; class Magnoliopsida; order Poales; family Poaceae; genus Triticum; species Triticum aestivum. Next base: position 154,497,164 of record NC_057799.1, on the reverse strand, counting down.
AAGTGCACATGGAAAACAATAAACATGTTATAAACATTCAGGAAAAAACATAAATAACCAAGGATTCCACAAAAGAATCATGATAGAACAGCAACAATACCAGTTGGTTGAGGAAATCATTCTGGAACTTGGCCTCGGAGTTTATCTCTTGGGCGACCTGGAAAAGCGACCACGTCAAACAACAAATAAGTTTCTGAAATGTGAAGAAAAGACCAGCATCAACAGCTTAAGTAGAACAAATAATTGATCAGAACATGGCAGTTCTCTATCATCAAAGTACTAAATTCATTGCTTGTTAAAAGTTGAAATTGTATAAATTAAAAACCTAGACGTAATATCATCTCAATGCTTGCAAGATTAATTTTACGGGAACAAAAGTAGCAGTAATGATGTCAACCAGCCATCAACAAATTCACACCAACTCATAAGACTGTTTATAGGCCTAAAATCAGAAAACCAATGGAGTTAATTCCATGCGAAGGTTAACACGTGGCAGTATATCAGAGAAGGTATGGATCAATGAGCATCACACAAGAAGTTAACCATAAACAATAATAATGGACTAGGGAGGTGACGATGAGAAACAAAGAAGTAGATATGGGTCTGTTTGGTTTGCTGCCAACACTAGCCCTGCCAAAAATTGGCTACCTATTAAACTTTGGTTGCCAATGGGTGCACCCCTTCATCTCACAGATTTTTGCCAAATAGTTGGCCAAATGAGGGTGAGGAATTCCTTGGCCAAAAAAATTGGCAAGACAACATTTGGTAAGGCTAGTGCGGGCATCAACCAAACACACCCATAATAAGACAGATGGAATGCCGCAAAGAAAGGTATGACGTGTATGAAGGCGGTGTCTAGAGCATGTACAATGCTAAGCGCTTATATAGACGCTTAGGGAGGAAAAATAAAAAACAGAAAATCTAAGCGCTCACTCTTCCAATGGTAGGCACTAACAAGAGGCGCTAAATTCGGATCTAATACAAGGCCCAGCACTATCGTCCGTGAAAGAAAAAGGTAAGCCCTCGAAGCATCGTTTGGCGTCTACGCGGCGCCCGACGCCAGGAATTGACGAGCGAACCGTCGATTGGCCAGGAAGTATTTCCTAGCGCCCCCTCTTAGCGTCTCCCATTGGAGATGCCCTTAAGATGTACTGGGCCCATGATGACTGAGCAAGAGACTTAAAGTGGGTATGAACTTAATTAAACGAGGTTATACATTGCATTTCCATACAACCCAAATCCATTAACATCAGACCAACTATGGAATTTCTTGCCGTGAGACTGATATAAACAAAATTTGGTACCAATTCCTCACTAAGTAAATAAACTACTTACATGTGGCGTCGACTCATACAATCAATCTCCCGTATTAACCTGAGATGGTTCTAATCTAATTTACATCTACTCCGAGTTCATCTTGGTTTAAAGACAATAAAATCATCTTAAACGAACTCTTACAGGCCGCACAGCCACCAAAAATTAAATCATGGATGGAATTACGGTAAAAAAATAAATTGAGAACGAAGTATGTCTTGGAACGTCACATAAAACATCTGCAGCGCATGCTTAACCGCACACACAACATAAGTTTCTAACGTCAAAATTGCGGCAATTAGTAAGACCTCAACTGAGCATACCTAACAGAAATCATGAACCAGCTTTAGAACAAAGGAGACAAGGAGATGGAAGTCTTACGCCTTTCAACATGCGAACCCTCGAGTGCAGCCCATCGATCTCCTCGTCAAGATCGCCATGCACCGGGTCGATCCGCAGCTGGATCTCGTCCGAGCTCGGCGCGTTCCTGCGATCCCCGAAGGAGCCCCCAAATTCGTCAAGGGCTCTGAACTAATTTCGCGGGAGAAATAGATCGATTCGAACAGCAGAGGGTGCGAATTGGGCCAAATGATATCGGGGATCGGACGGGGCGTACCTGGATCGAAGCGGCCCGGAGCCGTACATCGGGTTGGCCATCCCGCGCGTAGGCGGAGCAGGAGACGTCCGGCTCGTTCGCACGTGAGTTCAGTCGGGCCTAGTCTGGATTCAGGAGGGATGGGGCGGTGGCGCACGGGAGGGATGGGGCGGTGGCGCACGGGAGGTACGGGGAGGAGAACGGCGACGGCACGGCGGGTGGAGAACGGAGGGGAGGGTGGGAGAGATGACGCTGCGGCGGACAGGGGAGGGGATGAGATCAAGGGACGAGACAGCAGGCTGACGGGGTTGGAAAACGAGGTTAACCAGTTTTCTTCCGCGACACCTCATCGCGATTGTTTCAGCCGCTTGATCCGCTGCTGGGGACATCTGGAGCGTCCAATGAGGGGTAGTGCTATTCCATGGTTTAGCCACAACTTTCCTCCGTTTTCCTTTCATCTTCCGTAGAAGAAAAACGCGTGTTACTACTCTATGTTACAATCTCAATAGTGGGTAGTAACATAAGTATGGTAACATGCAAAGCTTCATTTATTACGTTATAGACTCATATTGCATTGGGACATGTGATGTTACAGTAACTAGCTAAGTTACTAGTACTACATCTCTCCTCATTAACTCATTGCCACATAAGCAAAATTGCTGAGTTGGACTCGATGTTACCACCGAAGTTACTCCCACTGTGGCTAGTCTAATGACAAGTGGACGCACGCCTCGCCGCCAATGAAAACATCATGTCCTATCGAAAGTTGGATTTAATGAGATATGTTCAACGCCAAAGGGTCTACGAGTTTTTCATCGTCAGTGAAGATGGGGCAACGACGTTGATTGAAATAATCGTTCCTCGATTTTTCACTATGTTGATGTCCATTCTTGGCATGATGTGGACGAGTCAGAAGATAGTAGTGTTGGTGTCATGCAGAATGATAGCGTTATAATGTGCTTTTTGTTCTCCAATCTTATCTCCGTTCGATGAAGCTCAGACAGATACGACTCTGTCGGGGAACTTATGAGATTTGTCTTCCTCTCCTTGTTCTGGTCAAAGTAAGGATTATCTTATGCCCCTTCTTGGTGTCTGGGATGACGATATTCCACTTCGCATTTGTCGGCATCTTCTGGTTTACATCGATGACTTCCTGACTGCTGCATCTACAAGCTACTGGGTTGCAACAAGGTTGCTCCGGTGAGGTGGTGGCCTATTGGGAAAATGAGCTTTGCTCAAGCTGCACCCGTGGGTGCAGAGCGAAGACTACACAGGTTTTTTGAAGGACTTGCATGTGGATTCTTATTCATGTAATGAAACTCTTATAAGACTAGCTTATTTAATATATGGTCTTCGGCCTTTTAAAAATAATGCTTTGACCCATGATGGACATAGGGTATAACCGTCCTCCCAACTATTCGACCAATGCATAACTCCTCCGTACAACTTCTTGTCTGAAAATATGTACCTAGATTTTCTTGCCCATGTTTCCTTTGTGTTTTAGTATCCAAAATGTTTTCTTTGTGTTTTTACATCAAAATACTCCTTATTGCAAGATGATCATCATAATATCTTTTACAAGAGTATCAAGAATATCTACGGCTGGATCTCCATCCACCCCGCACACACCTTACTTCTAGCAAGTTTGGCTAAATCATATGCAATACAAGTAGTCTCTTTAGAGTGTGTTTGGTTGAGGAACCAAGTGGAACGGAATGGAATGGTTCCATTCCACTGGAACAGGTCCGTTCCATTCCTGTGTTTGGTACAAACAGAAAAGTGAAACGGGTCGGTTCCGTTCTTGTGTTTGGTTAGAGAGATGGAATGAAAAATGGAACCACATAAAATTCAAAATTTTGGCAGCATTTCATTTGTATTCCGAAGAAAAACAACATAACAGTATATATATTGACAAGAATCACACATATATGACATCAATCAAACACAAATTTCAACAGAAGGTACCAACTTCATCCATCACACCCAAAAGCAACCAAGTGCACTACATCTATACATGCCAAGTTATCATACTCAGTCATACAACAATATCGAAATATTGGCTTCTTTGCTGCGTCGTTCATGTGGCCAATAATAAGCCAGAGAAATAATGATTAACTACTAGTAGCTCTTTTCGAGCAATGAATTGAAATACATAGAAGAATATCATCACAGATAAAACAATATGTTGGTCGTATGTACTCCCAGCTCTTACCAATATGAGAGCTTATTTCTTCTAGAAGCTAAGCTAATTAATCAGCTAGTCTAATCACCCACTTAATAACAATTTACACCACATAGCTTTAGAGGGAGAAGCAGCCCATGCCAGAGCCGGAGTGGAGCGCCACGAACGGGAGCACGGCGTCGGGCGACGTCGCGGGCGCTGGAGCATACGCCTTGTCGGCGGCCCCTACGCCGCGCGTTGTATCTCCGGCGCGCGGACGGCCGGGGCAGGTTCTCCGGCACGACGTTCTCCAGCGAGTTGGCGTGCCACGGCGGGCACTGCCTCCAGTCACATTTTGACCATGATTTTAACTAATATAATTTATAAGTTATACGTAGCAAAAAAACATTGAAAACTACAATACGAAACCAAGAATATAATTTTTTGCGACATGCATTAACATTTTGCTAGTCAAATATGTGGATAAACTTTGACCCAAAAAATGATAATGACTAATTTTTCGACAAAGGGTGGATTTTATTAGCTCAACGGAGCATCAAGAGGATACAAACACAATGAGCACACACCCGGCCTCTTCATAGTTAGGATGCGCACAGCCAACACCAACACACACACACACACACAATAAACATGCCCACAAATAGCAAAGTCGTATAAGACCAAAGCTATGCAAGGTGACAATAAAAACAACCACAAAGCGAGCCAGATCCGCTATCGGCAAATTATAACAATGATCATATCCGCACCCACTATCTCATTGCACCACACGAACGATAATGTTCTCCAACAGCAACGCCTTTAGGAAGGGAGCGACACTCTAGTGTCGTCGTCACCGGATCCAACCAACGAAAGCCAGAATCTAGGTTTTCACCCTGAAGAACTAGCCGAGTGAAAGAACATGTGGTGCCCCCATGTTTGGTTTTGGTAATTGATGACAGTCTCTATGGACTAATGGTTGCCTTGAGTTATATTCGTAGGATTTGTCCATAGGCATTTCTTGAAGTCCATTTGTTGGTTCCAAGGAGTTTATGTGTTGACTAAGGTGCTATTCAAGGAATTATCCAAAGATGGTCATAGAGAAGACATGATACAAGGTTGATCAAGACTAAGTCAAAGAGTGAATCAAGTTGATCAACACACAAAGCATACAAGATGTACCGAGAGGGATCAAGTGATCCCATGGTATGTCTTATGCGGGGTTAGATATGTTGCCATGGGCTTGCGTCAAGAGGAAGATCTCATACAACCCATGAACGATGACATCAAGGTTGCGGTGCGCAAGTTCAAGTGGAGCATCACACTGAGATCATGCTTGAAGTTTGTCGTCCATTGTGGTGACAATGGACTTGTGAAGATGTGCCGAAGAGTGACTCACCCATAGTGTAGTATGGGGAAGCAATCAAGTAGTCTTCATCGAGCCAACGCAATCAAGAAAGGTGGTCCAACTTGAGGAAGTCAAGATCATCATCATCTAGCTCAAGTGGACTTTGTGCAAGGCAAAGGTTTGCCCTTGATAAATTTTCTATTTTACCGGTCTCATGGTGGTAGTTGTGAGACCGGGTTATAGGATCGATTGCCATACTATCAATGGGGGCACTCAAGTAAGTAGCTTGATCGTATCGTTCGTAGAGAGCTCAAACCATTGCATCCTTGCATCATCTTTCTCAGTTCTTTTTTGGTGTTTCTCTTTGTGAGTTTTAGAGCTTATGGTCATCTTCATGACAAGCTTGAGTTCATCGAAAACGGAGTTCATATGCATCTTCGATGATGTTTTCGACGTTGGAGTTTATGTCGGTTCCTTACTGATGGAGGTTTCACATCTCTATATCATAGGCATACCCCCCTGTCACTTCTTACTATAAGAGTTCGGAGCTCAATTCGGAGCTCATTTGCAAAAGTTATAGCAGTTCTGGATTTCCTGCTTCCATCTGTTTGCTTGGGCTATTTTGAAGCTCACTAGCGGTAGTACCGCCCTGGGTAGCGGTAGTACCGCTTGCATGGTACTTCCGCGGTTCCAGTGCCGCGGGTACTACCGCTTGTTTTCGAAGGAAATATGCCCTAGAGGCAATAAAAAAAGTTGTTATTTATATTTCCTTATATCATGATAAATGTTTATTATTCATGCTAGAATTTTATTAACCGAAAACTTGATACATGTGTGAATACATAGACAAAACACAGTGTCCCTAGTAAGCCTCTACTAGACTAGCTCGTTAATCAAAGATGGTTAAGTTTCCTAACCATAGACATGAGTTGTCATTTGATGAACGGGATCACATCATTAGGAGAATGATGTGATGGACAAGACCCATCCGTTAGCTTAGCATAATGATCATTAAGTTTTATTGCTATTGCTTTCTTCATGACTTATACATATTCCTTTGACTATGAGATTATGCAACTCCCGAATACCGGAGGAATACCTTATGTGCTACCAAACGTCACAACGTAACTGAGTGATTATAAAGATGCTCTACAGGTATCTCTGAAGGTGTTTGTTGGGTTGGCATAGATCGAGATTAGGATTTGTCACTCTGAGTATCGGAGAGGTATCTCTGGGACCTCTCGGTAATGCACATCATGATGAGCCTTGTAGGCAATGTGAATAATGAGTTAGTTGCGGGATGATGCATTACGGAATGAGTAAAGAGACTTGCCGGTAACGAGATTGAACTAGGTATGAAGATACCGACGATTGAATCTCAGGCAAGTAACATACCGATGACAAAGGGAATGACGTATGTTGTCATTACGGCTTGACCGATAAAGATCTTCGTAGAATATGTAGGAACCATTATGAGCATCCATGTTCCGCTATTGGTTATTGACCAGAGAGGTGTCTCGGTCATGTCTACATAGTTCTCGAACCTGTAGGGTCCGCACGCTTAACGTTCGATGACAATTTGTATTATATGAGTTATGTGATTTGGTGACCGAATGTTGTTCAGAGCCCCGGATGAGATCACAGACATGGCAAGGAGTCTCGAAATGGTCGAGAGGTAAAAATTGATATATTGGATGATAGTATTCAGACACCGGAAGTGTTTCAGAATGTATCGGGTACATACACTACAAAAAAAGACACATCCGTGACATTTTGGGCCGAACGAAATTTTGTTTGTCATACTTATGACACTTCTATGACAATAATTGTGACAAAACCCGGTATCATCATAGATGTGGTGGGGTCCTACTTCTATGACAAAAAATCATGACAGAAAATGGGCTTTTCGTCCTGGGCGGGCCGGAGACGCAGCTGCATGACATTCTTTCGGCCGTCCATGACGGCAAAAACCGTGGTAGAAGCGAGGGCGAGGAAAATATCGGGGTGTTCCCGGTCACGGTGGGTGGTTGGGGCCGAGCGATGCGCGTTTCTCTCGTACACGCATGCGCGTGGGTGCGAGGCGTTGGGCTCTAACTGAACCCGAGCGAGGCGTTGGCTCTAACTGAACCCGAGTGATTGCACTGCAGGCTACGCGTTACTGAACCCGAGCGATCGATTGATGGCTGTTAACTGAACCCGATCGAGCGATTCCTTCGCTACTGCTGCTAACTGAAGCCAATCGATGCTGCCTCTGGATGAAAAGTGAGCGTTGCTGGGGGGTTTGGATGAACAGTTCCCGGTGGGGGTGGATGAACAGGACCCCGTGGTGTTGCCTCTAGATGAACAGGACCCCGATCGATCGAGCCAGTTGGGGCTGGATGAACAGGACCCCGTGGAGGCAGGATGAACAGGACCACCCCGTGGAGGGCAGAATGAACAGTAGACGGTGGAGGGCTGGATGAACAGTAGCCCGTGGAGGGGTGGTTGAACAGGAGCCCGTGGAGAGGGCTGGTTGAACAGTAGCCGGTGGAGTAGCGCGTGGTGGAGGCTGGACGAACAGGAGCCCGTGGATGAACAGTCGCAGGTGGAGGCTGGAGGAGGTCGACAGTGGATGAACAGTAGCCCGTGGAGGCTGGAGGGGGTCGACGGTGGAGATGAACAGTGTCCCGTGGAGTCCCGTTTTGCGGTACGCCACACCCCTCCCGATGAATAGGACCCCCTTTTCGACCGTAGCGCTCCAACACAAGTCCGTTTCCTCCGTTTTGCGGTACGCCACACCCCTCCCGATCAACAGGACCCCTGTTTCGACCGTAGGAGGTCTGTTTCCTCTGTGTTGCGGTACGCCAGACCCCTCCCGATGAACAGGATCCCGTTTCAAACGTGGCCGGTCGAACACAAGGCCGTTTCCTCCGTTCTGCGGTACGCCAGGCCTCATTTCCATCGGCTGTTCCGTCCAAACCCTCCCGATGAACACGACGACGCATTTCGTTCTGACCCAGCCGGTTGGCTCCCCATGAACACGACGACGACGCTGTTTCTCCGTTCCGACCCAGCCATGTACACGAGCCCTGGCCGTACGTATGCGCGAGTAGGCGTTCGAGATCCTGCCCATATGTACGTACGTGGCCGTATTTTCTTTCTTGCACACTGGCCGATGTACGTACGTGTACATGCTACGTGCGCGCCTCTACTACGACACGTGCGCGCCTCTACATCGACCAGTATGTACGTACACGTTCGCGACCAGAATGACAATGCTACGTATGCTTCGACCAGGTGGGTCCCGACTGTCAGGCACTTCCTTGCCTGCGAAGATGTAGCTGGTGGGTCCCAGCAGTCAGGGGGCGAATCGTTTTTTTTTGCCCGGACGCACTTCCTTGCGTGCGAAGATGTAACTGGTGGGTCCCCGCAGTCAGGGGAAACTTTTTTTCGCGAAATACAGTGGCCCGTCCGGTGGGTCCCCGCTGTCAGGTGGAGGAATAATTATTTTGCGCGTAATAAGGAGGCACTTCCTTGCTGCGGCTGTGGACCCAGCTGTCAGCCTCTCCATGTACAGTCCACGTCCGATGGAAGCCGTTCCTTGACCACGTTGACCACGCCGCGCCGAGAGCACTAGGGCGGTGGACGACGGCGAGGCCTAGGAAGGGGATAACGCGGAGCCGGGGAAGGCGCGACAGTGGAAGCCCGCGTGGAGAGGAGTACGAGGGTTCACTGGTTCGGCTGCGGTGTGAGGCTGCCGTCGCCGCAGGGCCCGGCCAGCGGTGGGAATAGTAGGGGGCGGTGAGTTCTCCGCGGCAGCACAGCCGGCCACGGGAGGTAGGAGCATGCGGCACGACCGGCGCTGCTTTGGGCGGCTGGAGGAACAAGACCAGAGGTTGAAGAAGCACTACGGCCGTTGGATGGACATCATACGGTCACTGGAGCTAGAATCGTGCATATTGACTAAGTTGACAAAGCCCTCCATCCCCGTCAACTTAGTAGGCCCACAAGTCAGCCTGCCACTATACTGGGTCCCAGCTAGCAAGGGGAGTATTCATTTTTTGTGCGTAATAAGGACGCACTTCATTGCGTGCGAAGATATAGCTGGTGGGTCCGAGCTGTCAGCGGCGGTAACGTTTTTTTCGCGAAATACAGAGGCCCTTTCTGTGGGTCCCAGATGTCAGGTGGAGCAATTATTATTTTGCGCGTAATAAGGAGGCATTTCCTTGCATGCGGCCGTGGACCCAGTTGTCAGCCTCTCCACGTACAGTCCACTTCAGATGCATGTCGGTCGTTGACCAGGCCGCGCCGGGAGCACCAGGGCGGTGGACGACGGCGAAGCCTAGGAAGGGAACGACACGGAGGCAGGGAAGACTCGGCAGTTGTTTTCCACGCGGAGGGGAGTACGACTATATGAGGGTTTACTGGTTCTTCTGCCGTCGCCGGAGAATAACAACAGGTGTGGGTGAGTAGAGGGATGGCTAGGCCAGCGATGGGAGTACGGTGGGGCGGTGAAGCCCGCGCGGCGGCACAGCTGGCCGCGGGGAGGAGGGAGCAGGCAGTCCCGCCGGCGCTTGTTTGAGCGGCTGGAGCAGGAAGAGCAGAGATTGAAGAAGCACGACGGCCGTTGGATGGACATCCAACAGTCACTGCTTGTGCGTCAACCTTTTTTTAGGAAAGCCTCAAATCTGTAGAAAACAGCATACAACCCATCTGCCATTATTTCTAATAATTTACAGTCCATTTGCTAATTCTGAAGGTTTTTTTGGAGCCCATATTCTTTTTGTTAGCATTACAGCCCATATTATGGCCATAGTTAATTTTTTTTATGAAATGTTGCATATTTCGGTGCGGATCGAACTGTTTTTAATCCCGAAATTTCGAGTCACATTCAAACTGATTTTAAAAATAAATGTATATCAATATAAAATCCAACAAATTGTCCACGCATAAAAATTAATGCAATTTAAAATCTTGAAATGAAAAAAAGAAATTTGAAAGTAATTGCCGGTTTGATGTGTTTTAAAATGTACAACCCATTTCTCATTACTGATAGGCCATTTTCTCGTCCAGCTGAATGAAGCTCTCCTCGTCTTGAAAGATTTGCAGCCCAATAGGGCTGACAAAGCGACTTACTTGGCAAATCACAAAAAAACTGGGCTAGCCATTTTCAGAAAGAAAAAAAACTACTGGGCTGGTCTGTGGTAAACATAAAAGAGAAGGCTGTCTAGACATGCCAGAGTGCCCCGCACAGCCCAGTTGACACCCTGCTTCCGTCTCAAAAACAAATTAGATAAATGCCACAACAAATATGGCGATTCATAAAAATGCCACTGCAATTTCCAAACTTTGAAAAATACCACTGCAATTTTTGCAAACTTTGGAAAACGCCACTGCAATTTGCAAACTTTGAAAAACGCCACTCCAGACTTCGAAAAATGCCACTAGGGATGGCATGAAATGGCATTTTTCAAAGTTTGGAAATTGCAATGGCATTTCTTAGAAACACCAGATTTGGAGTGGCATTTATCAAATTAACCCAAAACAAAAATAACTGGGCGAGCTGCTGGGTCCCTGATGTCAGCCGCTTATTGTGCAACTCTCTCGTTTATTGACTACGTTGACAATGGCATGGGACCCAGATGCCAGAAATCCATTACAAGGAGCCATTTTTTTATTGGATTGAAATAAGGAGGCACTTTGCTTGTGTACTGCCATGACCTTGGCGGGTCCCTGCTGTCATCCTCTCCACGTACAATCATCTCCTGGTTGTGTACGCGTCAACTTGGTAGGCCCACAAGTCAGCCTCTAAACCCGTGGAGGACAAATACAACCCATTTAAAAAATAACAGCCCATTCCATATGTTCAAACAGAAAGTTCAACATTCAGAGCAAAGTAACAGGTCTGATCCACATATAGAGTACTGAACTTCCACGTTGACAACCACCATAGCCAAGTTAACTATCTACTTCCACTAATACTCTAGTAGCGTGCAAGTACTAACTTACTCTTAGCAAACTAGACGATGCCGGCCGCCATCTGTGGTACACGCTAAACGCCGGCACCGGCATCCTCCGCCTCGCCTCGGACTTGCCAGAGGTGCGATAGGGCGCGTTGCTCACTTGACGAGCTGGTAGTAAAAATTGGCGTCGCGAACGCGTGCGTGCCCGACAGCCTCCAGGGCTATTAGCCGGGCGCCGGCCTCAACGTAGTCGGCCCACGTGCGGGCGCTCTGCTCGCGACTCAGAGCGTCCGTGCGCTGCTGCTCCATGTCCCGCTGGCGGCGCAAATCGGCGATACGCTGCTCATCCGCCAAGCGGTCGCGCTCGAACAACTCCTGCTCCTCCGCCAGGCGGTCGCGCTCCAACAAGTCCTCGATCTCCGCATTGCCATCTAAAGACCGATAGAATGCCTCCTCCCTCCGTCTGCCTTCCGGTGAAAAACCGAACACAAGTTCCGGCGGTGACCGCCTCCGGCCGCGCCTATCGCGGACGGGCGGGGGCATGGCGGACGTGGCGAGAGTGAGGATAAGTGGCGAGCAACGTCGGGCCGGTGGGGGCTTATGAGGATAGGGCGAGTTGGGTCACTGTGCCACCATAGAAGGCCGAGAAACAGTACTTATAAGCGGAAGGTAGCGCGACGGTCATCGGAATTCAATGCATAATGAAGCAGGCATGGCTTAGCGCGCCAGCTTGCCGTGGAAAACTAGAGAAACTGAAATTCTGACTGTGCCGTCCCGTCCCGTCCGTGCTGGGTCGCACGCCGGCCTTATGGTCAAATGAGTGCACTCGAATCATCTCCCTCCTTGTCAATAATGATTCCACGGATTTAAAAGGCCCGCAACAATTAAAGCGCATATTTTTCGCATCAGTTAGCTGCCTTAATTACGGCCGGCTGCATTGGGCACTCAAAATCGCTCGCAACCAGTACGTGGAGCAGCATGCAACGAGTCGCAGCCGGGGGCATTAATTGATGAACTTTAGCTGGGAGATAAGGCATTTGCGAACGTTTTTGCTAGCAGTTTCTTCAGATTCGCATGGCATTTTCTTCAGAGCAGCTTGTCAGTTTCTTCAGAGGTAGGCATTTCTATTCAAAAAACTGCCACTTCGGATCTTGCGTCGCAACTAAAACAGCCAGGAGCGCATTAGTAGGCTAGCTAGTGATCGATCGGTAACTTGTAAACACTGAGCGAACAGATATAAGGAACCGTTAATGCATCTCAATGATTCACAGATCATATACAAATATGTAGCTCCAAAAGCAAAGATCAGCCACAACTAAAACCAACTAGTACGATTCCCATACATAAGATCAACATGTTAATGCATCTCAATGATTCACAGATCATATACAAATATGTAGCTCCAAAAGCAAAGATCTAGAAAAAACATATGTTCTTCCTACTAACATGGATGCTTCTCTTGACCAACATTCAGTACAGACTGAATGACAAATTTGTTTGTGAAGTCTACAATTCCTCTTGCAAACGTAAGTGGTTTCACCAACAGCTGGAACCATGAGAATGAACCACACATGATGGAGGAACATCCACTGCAATATGATTTGGTCTTCTCTTGATCACACGGCGAGACTATTTTCGGAATACAAACTTTAACTTAGGCAAAATGATGCCCATTGTATAATCAGACCAAAGCAATGAAGCACCTAGTGTTGGCCAATAAATAGTATAGTACTACTTTTCTGCAGTCCATGAAGTGACTATCCAATCTTTCTGTGTCTATTTTCAAATGGCACTGCATGCAGTGACTATACTATTCTCTTATGCAGTTCAACCAAAATTGCGGTCACTTTGTGTGTTCGCTAAATAGCAACGGGCAGACATCTCTGTCTGCGCAAATATCAAGCAACTAGTAAACATGTACCCCACCTTGTATTTTCGGTTTAAACATGTCTCTTCCGCTTAGATCTGTCATGTTTTGCACTGGACAATTTGATACAGTCATGTTTTGCCCTGGACAATTTCATACTGAATTGATTTGCTTGTTCAGAGCAGAAATATAGCGCCTATTCTTCATCAGACCAAGGATATCCATGTTCGCAGTGATGGAAGAGGTGAAATCGATACAACCGAAATTGAGCATCCAGTCATTGAATCATGTCCTGCACCTCCAATGTAGGTCCACCCTGCCAATAAATTCACATACAAACCACTAGTATTACTATCTAATGACAGTACAAAAAGAGTAGCAAGATAGTAGCAAACCATGTACCTTCTTAATGAACAGCTCATAGTGCCACCAATTGGATATAAGGTTTGGGAGAAAACATGCTCCTAATGTTGAACCAGTTGGACTTTTTGTGTAGTTCCACTAAACTCGAGCATCCCTGTTTGCATAGATATTGAAAGTGTGATTACTATAAAAGTGGCACTAGTTGAAGCATAGACTCACAAATATAAGCATTCCAATTTCTTAATGGGAAAAGGTAGCAAGACTATTTCTAACCACCTTTTTGAAGGAATAAATAAGGCAACAGAGGCTAATGTCAGAAAGGCATATATAGTTCTTTCTGAAAGAATGATCGATTCCTGACCTTTCCTCTTCTTTTAAGCATATTTTGTGCAGTTCAACTAAAATAAAACTACATCACCGCCTTGACAATTCAGTGACACTGTACAAAAGGAAATGACTTAACATTACATCATGATGTCAGGTATGTAGTCAACAGGCATTAGAGACAAACGTACAGACCTCCTCCGATAACATAATGAACATTAATTTTAACAAAGGTGTGACTAGCTTTACCGGGATAATTTGAGTGAACTCTACACCCTCTGTTCCTTAATATAAGAGGTTTTTGCAGTTCAGTTTAAAGTACCCAAACGTCTACTAGTATTTAGAAAAACAGGTAGTAGTTTTCTTGAGCACATATCTGGGAAAGCTTGCCACCCTTTATTTATGTCCATACGCTAATGCAACACCATTCGAAATTTCGAATACTACAAATATACACTAATCCAGTGCTAGTGCAACAGTAGAGTAGTTATTTTATTACAGGGTACAGTATAATGGTTTTACTGAACATATTTCAATAAACTCTGGCACTGGAAGATTTCTATAAGAATTAACAATACAAAATGTAAAGGTAACACGTTTCAGCATTGGTATACTAGCTGTGCATGAGCATTAAACCAAATACAAAATTCTGAAGGTAACTAGCATTATTAACTAATGACAGTATAAAAAAATTGCAAACCATGTACCTCCAAGGTAAATATCATTTTGAACTCGGGGGACCTTAAAAATTGCTATCCCAATCTTGATAATCGATCAAACATAAAAACTTGATCGAACGAATCAAGAGAACAACCGGAGGAGGAGGTGCCCACTCTTAACCTTTCCTCTTGTCTTCATAATTTTTTGTGCAGTTTAACCAAAATAAAATGACATCAGCGCCTTGGCATTTTGGTGACACTGTACAAAAAAATTAACTTATCTCATGAAAGTGAGGTATGTAATCTATAAGCATTAACAGTGCAAAAATCTAAAGGTAGTAACAAGTTTCATCGTTGGTATACTGGTTGTGCAACATCATTAGAATGCCTTAGTTGAAAAATCTTTAATACATCCACAATCAACAGCTAACCCTGAAATAATCCAGTGACATTAAATGGCATTGCTTAAATTTATCGGTGGCATTAGACTGAGTGCGGCATTAGTTAAATGTGGCATCACTTTAGCAGTAGCATTCCTTGACTTGACTGTTGGCGTTATACTAACAGCAAAAAAGTTAGACTAAGAGCATGTGAGGCCCATTCGGACAGTGGGCGCACCAGTACGATGTACCTCCACGGACGCATAGAGTGGTGAGGGAGGTATGGTTGCCCAGAGCAACAAATATCCAGGCAGCATATGTGGATTACGTCCCATTTTTGTTATGTTTAGCCACCTTTTTCCTATGTGAGGACAACAAACCGATCGACCTGGTCATTCTCTATTGCGTTGTCATGCCTTTCTACCCTTCTTCAACCAAGAGACACGAGACTCGTTCCTTAGCTACTGATTTTCCCCTTCTCAACCTAGATGCGGGTTCGATGCCTACTCTCTTGGACAGTACAGTCTCCCTTCCTTTCCTTATTCAACCCAGACATGGATTAGTCTGCATGAAGTAGGGTTTCCTTTAATAGTGCAAATTAAGGTTTTCGTCTGCGTGACCAGCAGAGCAGAGGATAGCAAATTGGGAAGATGGTGGAGTGGAAAAAGATCCACATGCAGCGACATGGCAGATGGGGCAATAGAACAAGGGTATGGTTCGAAAAGAGGTAGCATACCTGAGGGTCGGCGGGAAGTGGCTTCGCTCGTGGTCATCGTCCTCCACACGCACTACGACAGCGAGCTTGGGGACGGAGACCATCCCGCGAGGGCACTAGGTCTGAGAGGACGACCTTGTCGTCAGTGCGTGACCTCGCTCGCCGACGATGAGTGCGTCAACACTGCACGTCCTTTTCTTTCCCGGCAGATCTGTGACCACCGGTGAGGAGGGAGAGAGAGGCCGTCTTTTTTAGATCTGGAGAGAGGGTGATAGTGTGAGAAGCAAGTGGGCAGCCCTTAGCAAGAAAGCTCTGAAGCTCCAGCCTATATATCTTTTTTATACTACTACTACTAGAGGTGGAGTAGTGGTAGAGTAGTTTATATTTTCTCTGCAAACAGTACCAGTTAGTCGTGCTTCAAAACTGAACGGCACGCCATTAAAAAAATAAAGTCGAGAAATAATGCGGCACCTCGGGCCAACGCGGCCAGATCGCATTTTGCACGAGAAATTACACATGATGTTTCGTTGACATGTGGTCCCGTTCCAACATGTCAGTGAGACGACGGCGAGTCCTTTTGTACAATTTCCGAAAGGACGTGTAGGCCGGGGCGCCTCTTCGTGTACCGTGGCAAATTGGCAACCGTCCACCGACTCTTCGCCTTTCCCTCTCGATTTGGAACTGCTGTCGCACGCTCTTCCTCCCTCCTCCATTTGCCTTCACCCTTCCTTCTGCCGTTGTTCGATCGTCTTCTCCATGGAGGGAACAAGCCGGAAACGACCCCGTTATTCTTGCCCCGATCTGAAAGATGACATGGCGGGGGAACTCATTGATCGGTGCGACGTCATCACCTCGGCTAGCATGGCAGGTTCGTTCAAGCCCATTCTCGACTCAACTAATAACATCATTACAAGGAACCCAAGGGTCCAGGAGCGGTTTGATCTCCCTTATCTTCTTCGTTATAAGCCTGTTCGCATGGGCGCGGACGACGGAGGCCTCGCCTTGTGCAAGTTGATGCCGCTTGATAATGATACGTGTGATGTCAAGATGCCATCGCTTAAGGGTAAGTCCTGGGCTGGCACAAATGGAGATTGGGTTGTTTATATTGGGTACAATTGCGAGTGGGAACTTGTGAATGTGTACACTCGTCAGCGGATTCCACTTCCAAAAATCTCCGAGTGCCCTGAGGTTGAGCACACAGATGATCTACGTACGTTCAAATACGATCATGGTGACTGTCGTCTACTGAAGATAGCAATTTGTCGAGTTCCCAACCGCTCTTGGAATTACAAGAACTATCAAGTTGTTGCTATCTTCGACAAGCTTGTTGCCGTCCTTCGTGGTTCGACTGGATGGATATTGCTCAAAAATCAGTTTCTATACACGGATGTGTACTGTGATGCAATTGAATACGAGGATCTTGTGTTTGCTGCCACCACTCGTGGCACTGTTTTTGCATGGGATCCTCGTAGTTTCGGTACGTTTGTCTTCCACCGTAATTATAATTGTTTCATCCACATGCATGCGGGTTAGCAAGTTTCCCTTTACTAATTAACCTTCTTCTTGTGTTTCCAAGGTCCTGTGAACATTCCACCACCTATACTTGAAAAAATTTATAAGCAAGGGGGAGATGACGATGGTGATGATCACGAGCATGAGGAGGAGCAGAACTTATATACTCAGTGGCGCCTGGCAACTAATTCCGATGGATCACCTCTTCTTGTCTGTATACAGTGCACTCAGACTATTACTACTGAGGAAGCAGGTGTTGTCTCCCATGGTCACCCTCTCCTGACCTATTCCAACACCCGTTGCATGGTATTCAGGATGGATACTAGTGTGCTAGCGCAAACACCTTCTCCTTGGTTCAGTATTGATAGTCTTGGAACAAACTCGCTCTTCCTTGGACCAAACTATCCAATGATGGTGAAAGGCGATCCAGCTGCTGTTGACACAACGTTACTACCATTTATGAGAAGCAACTGTATCTATACCTCAAACATTTCAGTGGTTCCCTACCCTGGTCCTGATATATGCCGCTTCAGCCTGGATGATCAGTCCTGCGTTGCTCTCGATATTGACAATAGCTGGCCCTTCCCAGAGCACCTATGGTTCAAAGCAAGCGTTTCCAACGCTGAGGATTGGTTGAGTTGAAGTTCATTTCATTGCTTGTTATATGTTGTGTGATGAAAACTTTAGTATTTTCTAGAATGTTTTGTTGAAAATAATCTATAATCCAACATGTATCCTCGTTGTCGTTGTGTGTTGATGACTTGTTGTATTTAATGAATGGTACATTTCAGTTGCGAATGCATGTCATAGACTCAATTTATGAATGGTTTTCGAGTCACTTCTTGGAGTGTGAGTACCGTAGTAGTATAGCCAGCATCCGGTTAGTATATGAATTTGCCACATCACATAGAGCCAACCTAATATTGGAGTATGCTAGCCCTCCACCGGCGCGCCGCTTCAAATGGTGGAGGAAGTGAGAGGTCGCGTCACCTTGTGTCCAGATCTGAGATGCCACGTGTACCAGATGAATGACTCCAAGTTCGACCACCGTGATGTTAGGTGCGAGCCCAGGAACACTGTTGGAGAGACCCCCCTCATAATTTTCCTACATTGGCCATTTGATTCATAGGATAGAATGCTATAGGATTTTTTCCCTATGTAATCATCTTTTAATTGGCAATCTAGCATCCACTCCAACTTTTGTTTCACTTCCTTTGTTCCTACGAAGAGAGTACTTGCTCTAAATGATGTGCCACTGCAAGAGCCGCCTATATTTATTAACCATGCTCTAAAAAGGTGGACCAGCTTTGGCTATAGTAGTACTGTACTAGGTTAGTAGGTGACCTTGCGCTTGGCTCTTCTCCTCTTCCGGAAGTCGAACAATAATGACGGTACTACAGTTGTACTTCTGGCAATCTGACACCAAATGAACTGCTGCACGTCCACCGCTTGTAAGCAAAAGTTTCTCCTCGTGCTGCGAGCCACCGCGCACGCGTTGGCGAGGGAGAAGGCATAGTAAGCAAGCTTCTCGTCGTTCTGCGAGTTGACGGGACACATCAAAGTTATTTATTAGTACTCTCTTCAAAAAGGGCCGACCATGTCCATGGCTACCATCCCGTGCTCTGTCATTGAGTACATGCACTATTCACGTGCCATCGAGGAGAAAAAAAAATTGCGTAGTACTAGGTGCCATCGAAGTGCATGACTCACTTACGCACTACATATCTCCATTTTCTTGCATGACACGCTACCTTGATGCTAGATTTCCCGCGTGTCATGGAGGCATATAGTATGATTTTGTAAAATGGAGGCATATAGATGTCCCGCGTGTTGGCAAAAGGGTGAACAAAGCTCATGTCTTAAACGAAAGAGTGGAAGAACATAGATTCCCGACGACCGAGAAGGAGCAAGAAACCTCGGGGTGGAGCGTCTGCACTCATAATATTTTATATTATTCAGCGATATAAAATCAAGCAAATCTCTCCACGTTCGTATACCATTCTATAGTATGAGAATAACTTTGAACGTAAGCCATTGATTCACTCTATCCAATGTTCATTGACATGGCTCTTGGAGTAAACTTGCTCTTGGAGTAAACTCGCTCTTCCTTGGACAAAACTATCCAATGATGGTGAAAGCCGATCCAGCTGTTGTTGACACAATGTTACTACCATTTATGAGAAGCAACTGTATCTATACGTCGGACATTTCGGTGGTTACCTACCCTGGTCGTGATATAGTAGGCCGCTTCAGCCTAGATGATCAGTCCTGCGTTGGCCTCGAGATTTACAATAGCTGGCCCTTCCCAGAGAATCACTTGTGGTTAAAAGCAAGCATTTCCAACGCCGAGGATTGGTTGAGTTGAAGTTCATTTCATTGCTTGTTATTTGTTGTGTGATGAAAACTTTAGTATTTATAATCTATCCTCGTTGTTGTTGTGGGTTTATGACCTGTTGTATGTAATAAAATGATATGCCTGTGATAAACTTACTAAATTTATGAATACTATCGAGTCGCTTCTCTGAGTGGGTGCTGCGACGAGGCAAAAAAATATTTTCCGAATACATAATTGTATGTGCATTGCAACAGGTTATCGGATGAGGCCAATCAACAATAGTACACTATTTGTACTAGCTTCACATGCTGCACTATCTCTACGTCTACGTACGTAATACAACAATTTTTAAACTTGAGACCAACACTTTTTAAGCTAGCACAGACTCCAGGAAATTTGGCCACAGTGTGAGGTGGGCCATATGTTAATGTGTTCGCTGTACGTAACCAGCACCTCGAATCCTCGATACTACTACTATAAGTAGTACTAGGAGTAGTAGGGTGGCATGGGCCAGAACAAGCATTCACGTCCAGGAGTACGGCACACACCACCAGCACGACTTCCATCTGACACCATATTTCTTGGAGTCCGTGCTACAGCAATCTCTTCAACCTAGTCGTTTCTCTAACTCAGCCATCGCGCGGCGGGCGAGGTGGGGGTTTGCCGATAGTCGGTTTCCTCAACTACGGTCCCACTTGTAAGGCCAACTCCAACGCACGACCCCAAACGGACCTCTGTTTTGCCCGGATTCTGTCCGTTTGGGTAGGGCAATGGGGTCGTGTCCGGGCCATTTCTCGGATGCGGTGGTCGTGCGCCGAACGCGCGACCGCATCCCGGCCGCGTACATTTTTCTTTACAAACACATATCTTTTTTTCATCATTGATTTTTTGGTACATGGAAATATATCACCAAAATTTTGACTAGAAAATCAAGACCAAAGAAAACAAGAACCACAAGAATACATTTTAGAAGATATCCAACTTCCATAACTGCTCCTGTAAGTTGGATTAGTGCCTTCTCGATGCATTCATTATTGATCTGCGGAGGCTTGATCTTGCGTGCTTCTTTCTTCTTCGAGTGTAAAGAAGTAGACGTGTCTAGCCTCTATTCTATCAACAAGTGCACTAGTCTCATCTCTAGCCTCTATGCTAGCTAAAAGTGCTAGAACATCTACTAAATTGTGCTCTATCAATATATCATTGTACTCTTCTTCCCAATACCAAAACTTGCATCCATTCTACACAATAAAAATTTAAGTTAGCACAACTAGTCTAATCCGAGAGCACAACCGAAGATTTGGTCGAGTTCTTCCTCCTTTTGCCGACACATGGGACATCCAGCATCCAGGTCGTGTCATGCAAGAAAATAGAGTGGTAGGTGAAGCCACGTGATGTGCATCTTGGGTTAAACTGTAAATAGAATCTTACTACTCTTGAGTAACTCCAAAAGCGGCCACCAAAGATCTTTATTGGATTTGTTTTTCATCACCAGCACGTCGAGGTGAAAGATGTGCAGGTTCAGTGGGCTCTCTTGCGTTTTCACTGACATGTGGGACCGCATATGAGCAAACAGACGATGGGCTCCGCGCGTCTGCTGGCTGGCTGAGAAGAGAGATAGAGGAGGGCCGAGCACGGACTCCAGGAAATTTGTTCTACGTACTTGATATAGTGGAGTAACCAGCACCTCGATATAGTGGGGTGGCATGGGCCATAACTAGCATTCATGTCTAGCAGTATGGCACACACCACCCACACGAGTCCCATCCGACACCAATTTTCTTGGAGTCCGTGCTAGCTACAGCCATCTCTTCTCCCTCCTGTTTTCTCAGCCATCGCGCGGTGGGCAGGGTGGGGGTTTGCCGATAGTCGGTTTGCTCAACTGCGGTCCCACTTGTAAGTGAAAATGCAACACAGCACGCATTCCCCCTTGAGCGGCGTGCTGGACAAACCATGTGGGGGTGCGACGCGAACACGACATGCTTTTCCTTTTGAACTTGTAACTTGTAAAATTTGGTTCTGCTCCATGGGGCAACCGATAGATAGAAATAACGATTTTCCCTAGAGTAATGAGAAGTTTGGTTCTGGCACGGTTCATGCATGGAGTACGTAGGAAAATTATGAAGTTGATGCGAAAGGTAAGATAATTACTAGTAGTACCATATACTACTACATGGATTTGACGGAAAGATAAAGATACATACGGATCCATCAACGACATCCTCACGCCCTAGTGCACCGGGTCACCAACCGACGTGTGAGGAGCAGTGGCGTTGGCGGCAAGCTCAACGTGCTTCTAAACAATGCCGTCCAAGGTTGCCCTGCGGTCCAAGAAGGCCAGCGTCCTATCGTCCTCCTCTTGCATGTAGTAGTCCTTGTGGACGATTTGCGCGTAGACGTGGGTGATTATGTCGATGGTGTCTTGCTGCGCCAGGCGCTGCGCGGCAAGCGCGACCTCGAGGTGGACATTCTCCGGCGCGAGGGCGGGCAGTCGCAGGGCCACCAGTGCGTCGAAGAGGTTGTCACCATAGAGGCTATTGAGGGTGGCAGGCATCGCAGAGCCTGGGCGCGTGGGCTGGAGGCGTACGTCAAGGTCGTCCGTGAGCTTCTTGACGACGGTGAACTTGTCGAGGAAGCCGACGAGGACCTCATCGAACAAGGAGACGAAGCTGTCGTATAAGCGGCCCCTCGCCCTGGCGGCCTCAAGCACTACCTGGAGACATTCCTCAGTGTCAGGATGCAGGCCGGCGTCGTGGACCATCTGGCACAGCCGGCTGATGCTCGCGCTCATCGCCTCCATGGGTCTAGCTTCTAGTCAACAGACCTTGTGATTGGAGTGATCACTCTTGCCCTTAGGTGCGTAGGTGCGTAGGATTTCGTAGATTGGACTGGCGGGAGCCTTTATATGAGAAGTGCAGACTGCGTTGAATTCACGTGCGTGTTGGCCATCTACTCCTCGCCCCTCTACTGCACCTGCCTTTGGCTGTATGACAGGTTGGCCAGCCACCCGTTGGACCCACGTGTCATACACCCAAAGGCAGGTGCAGTAAGTCAATGAAGCTGTGTCCCCCTCCATGCCCGTGCATGCTTTCAATGACTTGAGACTACCAAACATCACATGCGGTGGTTAGTTCATTGCATGTAATCCTATTAAGTAGCAAAAAGCCATTAAGTTACCTCGCCGATAGGAATAAAACAATACACCATGAATTTATTTACAGAGGGAGTATAGCCAGCATCCGGTTAGTATATGAAGTTGCCACATCACATAGAGACAACCTAATATTGGAGTATGCTAGCCCTCCACCGGCACGCCGCTTCAAATGGCGGAGGAAGTGAGAGGTCGCGTCACCTTGTGTCCAAATCTGAGATGCCACGTGTACCAGATGAATGACTCCAAGTTCGACCACCGTGATGCTAGGTGCGAGCCAAGGAACACTGATGGAGAGACCCCCTCATAATTTTCCTACATTGGTCGTTTGATTCATAGGATAGAATGCTATAGGATTTTTTTCCTACGTAATCATGTTTTAATTGGCAATCTAGCATCCACTCCAACTTTTGTTTCACTTCCTTTGTTCCTACAAAGAGAGTACTTGCTCTAAATGATGTGCCGCTGCAAGAGCCGCCTATATTAATTAACCATGCTCTAAAAAGGTGGACCAGCTTTGGCTATAGTAGTACTGTACTAGGTTAGTAGGTGACCTTGCGCTTGGCTCTTCTCCTCTTCCGGAAGTCGAACAATAATTATCGTACTACAGTAATACTTTTGGTAATCTGACACCAAATAAACTGATGCACGTCCACCGCTTGTAAGCAAAAGTCTCTCCTCGTGCTGCGAGCCACCGTGCACGCGTTGGCGAGGGAGAAGGCGTAGTAAGCAAGCTTCTCGTCATTCTCTCATCGCTCTGTCATTGAGTACGTGCACTATTCACGTGCCATCGAGGAGAAAAAATATTGCGTAGTACTAGGTTCCATCGAAGTGCACGACTCACTTACGCACTGCATATCTCCATTTTCTTGCATGCAACGCCACCTTGATGCTAGATGTCCCGCGTGTCATGGAGGCATATAGTATGATTTTGTAAAATGGAGGCATATAGATGTCCCGCATGTCGGCAACAGGATGAACAAAGCTCATGTCTTAAACGAAAGAGTGGAAGAACATAGATTCCCGACGGCCGAGAAGGAGCTACAAACCTCGGGGTGGAGCGTGTGCACTCATAATATTTTATATTATTCAGCGATATAAAATCAACCAAATCTCTCCATGTTCCTATACCATTCTATAGAATGAGAATAACTTTGAACGTAAGCCATTGATCCACTCTATCCAATGGTCATAGTTGGAAAATCCAAACAAAACCAAGCATTGGATCAACTCTTTTTTCCAGATCAACTCTTTTAGCACTTAGATTGTTGCCGCCTGCCCACCTAGCCCACCTATATATCCGCTCACGTGTGATGACCACAGGAGCTATCCACTCAGATTGTATGTTAAAAAATAAAGGTCGATAACTAATGCGGCACCTCGGGCCAACGCAGCCAGATCGCATTTTGCACAAGAAATTTGAAGGAAATATGACCTAGAGGCAATAATAAAGTTATTATTTATTTCCTTATATCATGATAAATGTTTATTATTCATGCTAGAATTGTATTAACCGGAAACATGATACATGTGTGAATACATAGACAAACAGAGTGTCACTAGTATGCCTCTACTTGACTAGCTCGTTGATCAAAGATGGTTATGTTTCCTAGCCATAGACATGAGTTTTCATTTGATTAACGGGATCATATCATTAGGAGAATGATGTGATTGACTTGACCCATTCCGTTAGCTTAGCACACGATCGTTTAGTATTCTGCTATTGCTTTCTTCATGACTTATACATGTTCCTATGACTATGAGATTATGCAACTCCCGTTTACCGGAGGAACACTTTGTGTGCTACAAAACGTCACAACGTAACTGGGTGATTATAAAGGTGCTCTACAGGTGCTTCCAAAGGTACTTGTTGGGTTGGCGTATTTCGAGATTAGGATTTGTCACTCCGATTGTCGGAGAGGTATCTCTAGGCCCACTCAGTAATACACATCACTATAAGCCTTGCAAGCATTGTAACTAATGAGTTAGTTGCGGGATGATGTATTACGGAACGAGTAAAGAGACTTGCCGGTAACGAGATTGAACTAGGTATCGAGATACCGACGATCGAATCTTGGGCAAGTAACATACCGATGACAAAGGGAACAACGTATGTTGTTATGCGGTCTGACCGATAAAGATCTTCGTAGAATATGTGGGAGCCAATATGAGCATCCAGGTTCCGCTATTGGTTATTGACCAGAGAGGTGTCTCGGTCATGTCTACATAGTTCTCGAACCCGTAGGGTCCGCATGCTTAACTTTACGATGACAATTATATTATGAGTTTATATGTTTTGATGTACCGAAGGTTGTTCGGAGTCCCGGATGTGATCACGGACATAACGAGGAGTCTCAAAATGGTCGAGACATAAAGATTGATATATTGGAAGCCTATGTTTGGATATCGGAAGTGTTCCGGGTGAAATCGGGATTTTTCCGGAGTACTGGGAGGTTACCGGAACCCCCCGGTAACTTAATGGGCCTTAGTGGGCCTAGGTGGAAGAGAGGAGAGGAGGCCAGGGCAGGGCCGCATGCTCCTCCCCCCTAGTCCAAATAGGACAAGGAGAGGGGGGCGGCGCCTCCCCTTTCCTTCCTCCCCTCCACCTCTTCCCCCTCTCTCTCCTATTCCAACATGGAAAAGGGGGGAGTCCTACTCCCGGTAGGAGTAGGACTCCTCCTGGTGCGCCTCTCCCCTTTGGCCGGCCGAACCCCCCCTTGCTCCTTTATATACAAGGGCAGGGGGCACCTCTATACATACAATTGATCATTGATCTCTTAGCCGTGTGCGGTGCTCCCCTCCACCATATTACACCTCGATAATATCGTAGCGGTGCATAGGCGAAGCCCTGCGTCGGTAGAACATCATCATTGTCACCACGCCGTCGTGCTGACGAAACTCTCCCTCAACACTCGGCTAGATCGGAGTTCGAGGGACGTCATCGAGCTGAACGTGTGCTGAATTCGGAGGTGCCGTGCGTTCGGTACTTGATCGGTCGGATCGTGAAGACGTACGACTACATCAACCGCATTGTGTTAACGCTTCCGCTTTCGGTCTACGAGGGTACGTGGACAACACTCTCCCCTCTCGTTGCTATGCATCACCATGATCTTGCGTGTGCGTAGGAATTTTTTTGAAATTACTACGTTCCCCAACAAAATTACACACCAGGTTTCGTTGACATGTGGTCCCGTTCCAACATGTCAGTGAGAAGACGGCGAGTCCTTTTGTAAAATTTCCGAAAGGACGTGTAGGCCGGGGCGCCTCTTCGTGTACCATGGCAAACTGGCAACCGTCCATCGACTCTTCGCCTTTCCCTCTCGATTTGGAACTGCTGTCGCACGGTTGATCGTATTTGAACATACGTAGATCATCTGTGTGCTCAACCTCAGGGCACTCTACACCGTCGAGGCGTAGACGTGGATGTGCATGTCGACGGTTTCTTGCATGGCGAGGCGCTGCGCGGCGAGCGCGGCCTCGAGGTGCACATTCTTCGTTGCGACCTCCAGCACCTGCAGGGCCACCAGGGCTTGAAAGAGTTCGTCACCATGGAGGCCGATGAGGGTGGCAGGCAATGAGGAGCCTGGGCGCGCGGGCTGGAGCAGTACGACAAGGTCGTCCGCGCGCTTCTTGACAGCGGTGAACTTGCGAATGGAGTTGACCATTATGTCGTCCATGCGAGAGGCGAAGCCGGCGTCGGCGAGGGCTACGATGCCTGCGGTCGCCAGCACCGTCTGGAAACGCTGCGCGGTGCGGGGCCGCAGGCCAGCGCCTTGGATGATTTGGCACAGCCGACTGCCGCTCGCGTCCATCGCCTCCATAGGTGCTTGTGGCTTCTGGTCACTTGGTCTTGGATTGGAGTGAGCAGTGTTGCGTAGAGACTTGGGAGTAGATGGATTGGAGTGGTGGGGCGCCTTTATTATATGAGAGTCCAAACTCTGTTGCATTCACATCGTGCTGGCTCTATTCTGCTTCTCCAATTAATTCCCTCTGCATGTAATTGAGGATGCATCATTGACCGTTCAACGTCTCGGGAACCGCTACCCTCTCCCTCCTTGGCATTCAAGCACCTATGGACCTGTCGACAACGAGGTGCCTATGGTGACTTCATAAATTTCAAGATGATAGTGCCGTGCGTGTGTGCGTTCATAGGGGTGAGTGTATGCGCGTGTATATGAGCGCTCGCGTCTGTACTGTGAAAAAAAACGTAAATGCGTGTCAAAAAGAGACTAGTCAGTATACTCAATATTGTGCACCTCGGAGAGGAAAACGATAGAACTAGTACGTATTTATTTACGGTGCAGATTCACTCATTTTGCTCCATGTGTACTCCGTCTCGGTGTATTCTAGTCACTTGTTGAAATCTCTAGAAGGGCAAATACTCCTTTCTGGTTTACAGGGCTATACTAGCAAGTAGTTGTACGTACTAGTACAATAGTGGGCTCACATAGCAATTTTGTCTCATGCAAGAGCCTGGCTATATGCGTGCTCCAATGTTCACAACTGCAATGTTCGGTTTGCGCTTGGCTCTTCGCCTCTTCGAGAAGACGAACAATGATGTTACTACTACTGCTTCTACAGTGTCGAATCCACTGCTGCATGTCCGTCCACCGCGAGCGGGACGGATAGCTTGTTGTAGAAGTACTACTAAGCAAAAGCCTGTCCTCGTTTGCGTGCAACCGCGCGCATGGGTGAGGGAGAAGGCGTGTAGTAAAATCAAGCTTCTCCTCGTTGTACGAGTTGACGCGACACATCATAGCACTGGCCCCACATGCTTGCCTCTAAACTTGGCTGAAAGACCCGCAGTGTAAAATATATTTGTTGCAAACTCTAACATTTACCCACCACAAATTAAAATATATGTGGCCGTATGCATCGTTTTGATGCAGAGGCCGGGGAGTCCCCCCTTTTCGAAAAAAAAACAAATTAAAATATATATTCCTGTCTTGACCAGATGAGCGTGCAAACTACAATCACCAGGGTGTCAGGTAGGGCCAGAAGACTATTTTAATTCTTTTTTAAAACTTCGAGACGGCCACATAGCATGGAGCCGCCCCCAACAATTTTAAGCTTACAGGCACGGTACACGCTATCCTAGACTACTCTACACATGAAACAGCCACACGAGCGTCCGGGCTGCGCTTGGCTCTTCGCCTCTTTGGGAAGTCGAACAATGATGGAGTACTACTGCACTGGAGGAGTACTACAGTACACTTCTGGCCATCTGACACCGATTGAACTACTGCATGTCCACCGCGTGCGGGAGGGAGAGCGTGTAGCGAAAGCTTCTCCTAGTCTTGCCAGCCACCACGCTCATGGGCGAGGGAGGGATGCTCCTGCCTTTGCGTGTATGACAGGTGGGCCCGACAGGTGTGTGGCCAACCTGTCATACAGCCAAAGGCAGGTGCAGTTAAGTCCGCGAGGGAGAGGATAATCAAACTTCTCGTTGATGTACGAGTTGACGCGACACATCAAAGCACTGCACTCGATATATTTCAATAATTTGCGTTTACCGATGCATTAATTACAATGCATGCATGCATGCCGTGACTCTCCTTTTGATACTTGCATGTGTTGATTTAATGCACCTTGAAGTAGTATAAAATATGTGACGGTAAAGCTTTGTAATACCCTGGCCCAAGTCAAGAGATGGTTGTGCACGAGGAGGGCGAGATCATGCAGACCGAATAGGACCCAACGATGGAGCTGTCTAAGGTCTCGATGGACCTCACCGTGCTCCACTGCCCCTTGTGCCTCCGCCCCTTGAATTGTGGTTTCTCAACGAGTTGTGCTGAACTTCTTGTGAATTGTGGTGGTTTTCAGTAATGAAAATTGGAAGGGGCAAGCCCTTCTTTGATAAAAAAATTAATCGTCCTTATATATTCATCAGTCTTGCTATAAGTCGCAGTAGATGCTATATAGGTCCGTCGGATCTTACATCAAGATCCGTGCTTTCAGATTTTCTTTTTTCTCTCTTAAATCTCAGTCGAGTGAGACATAGCCACGCCATTAAACAGAGGCTCGGGCGCCATTAATGGAGACCTTGGGAGAGAGGTGGACGGCAGATGGAGGTCAAATGGCTCTCCTCCCGATAAGCACGCGCAGGGGTCTGATCACACGCCTCTTGTACTCAAATAGCTACCCTGCACGGCGCCTCCTAGCTAATAAAAAATGGGGACGCGTGGCGGCACGTAAATGGTACTAGTAAGTAGAACGCCCACGGTTTCAATAATACTTGTGTTTCCGATTGTAACGTGACAGCACTTGTTCCAAAATGACTTTGTTGATTGTTAATGTGTGCGCCTTCGCAAATCGGATTGCAAATTTACCACAGCATGTTGGTGCCATGTCATGGCACCAAGCCAAATTTCATTATTTTCATGCGTGTTTTGGATTTACAGGAATTAAAAAAACTAAGTTTCTCAATGTTTCCAACCCAGCCACGACGCCCAGAATTTTGAGTTTCATTCCCATTTCTTGCATGGAACCTAGAAATTTACCCGAGGACACACATGTGATTTTTCAACCAACTTTGGTGCACTGGAACATGTGCTTGTATTTAAAATTTGAATTATGCACACAAAGGTGACACGTTCCCTCCCAGAACCACGAGCCTTCTTGAGAGAAGCTCCGATTTGCAAGAAGCTTATACCAAAATTTGTTCCTATTTGGCCAATTTTTTTACCACGACATGGTGCTACCATGACATGACACCATGCCAAGTTTCATGATTTTTAAACCAAGTTTCTCAATGTTCTCGACCGAGCCACGATGCCCAGATGTTTGAATTTTATTCTCATTTTTTGCACGGGACCTACTCCCTCCTTCCATCTATATAGGGCCTAATGTGTTTTTCAAGACAGCCTTTGACTATTGACAAGATTAATAACACATGAGATGTATACTATGAAAATTATATTATTGGAAGCTCCTTTGACATACAAATTTGAAGGTATGCTTTGTGTAAGTTGCATGTCATATATTATTGCTCTAACGTTTGGTCAAAGTTAGCCTCGAAAAATGCAATAGGACCTATATAGATGGAAGGAGGGAGTAGAAATTCACCCGAGGACACAAATGTGATTTTTCCACCAACTTTGGTGCACGGGAGCATGTGCTTGTAGTTCAAATTTGAATTATGCACATTAAATGACCAAAAACTCAATTAATGTGTAAATAAGGCCAAACGAAGCCGGAATAATTCCAAAATTTAACAGGGCACTCATGTAGTTCTATGTTGCCTTTGTAAATAAACTCAAGGGGGACAACGTATATCGTTTCGCACTCAAAGGTGGCACGTTCCCTCTCAGAACCACGAGCCTTCTTGAGAGAAGCTTCGGTTTGCAAGAAGCTTATACCAAAATCTGTTCCTATTCGGCCAAATTTTTTACCACAACATGGTAGTACCATGACATGAAATCCATGCCAAGTTTCATGATTTTCAGACGTGTTTTGGATTTACAAGAATTTTAAAACCAAGTTTCTCAATGTTCTCGGCCGAGCCACGATGCCCAGATGTTTTAATTTTATTCTCATTTCTTGCATGGGACCTAGGAATTCACCCGACGACACAAATGTGATTTTTCAACCAACTTTGGTGCACGAGAGCATGTGCTTGTAGTTCAAATTTGACTTATGCACATTAAATGACCAGAAACTCAATTAATGTATGAAAAACGACAAACGAACCCGGAATAATTCCAAAATTTAACAGGGCACTAATGTAGTTCTATGTTGCCTTTGTTAAGAAACTCAAGGGGGGGCAGCGTATATCGTTTCACACTCAAAGGTGGCACGTTCCCTCTTAGAACCACGAGCTTCCAAATCAGCCCAATTTTTTACCACAACATGTTAGTGCCATGACATGACACCATGCCAAGTTTCATGATTTCCAGGCGAGTTTTGGATTTACATGAATTTAAAATCAAAGTTTCTCGATGTTCTCGACCGAGTCATGACGCCCAGATGTTTGAATTTCATTCTCATTTCTTCCATGGGACCTAGAAATTCAACCAAGGACACACATGTGATTTTTCAACCCACTTTGGTGCACCGGAGCATGTGCATGCAATTCATATTTAGATTATGCACATTAAAAGTCCAGAAACTCAATTAATGTATAAAAAGGCCAAATGAACCCGAAATAATTCCAAAATTTAACAGGGCACTCATATAGTTCTATGTTGCCTCTGTAAATAAAATCAGGGGGGAGGCAGCGTATATCGTTTCGCACACAAAGGTGACACGTTCCCTCTCGGAACCACGAGGCTTGTTGAGAGAATCTCCGGTTTTGCAAGAGGCTTATACCAAAACTTGTCCCAATTCAGCCAAAAATTATACGTATGAAAACAGGGTTTAGATTATCCCAAACATCTCGCTACCTAGACCAATAATGTACTATGATTTGAATTCAACATAAAATGGATACAATATTTGAATTGGAGAGCGTATGGTACATGTAGTTCATAGTGAAATATGATTACTGCTATATGTATGTTTTTTGTTATCAAGATAATATTTAAATTATTGTATAACTTGACAACAATCGTATTAAAATAAGGAAAATTGATTCAAATTTAGTCCATATGGTAGACGACAATATATATGTTCACATGGTGGAGTAAAATGTTCATATATGATGGAAGATCAAAATGTACGACTACATCAATTATAAACCGCAAGGTCACCTAACGATATATTCGAATTCAAAATAACGTGGATTCAAAAATTGAAATTCGAGATCATGGCATCTGTAATCATATAAAAAGGGACATTACTCTTTCTTTGGTGGGAATTGATTTGTTTTTTGTTGTTGTTGAGGGAAGTACGAACCGATTTGGTACTGTGCAGGGTAATCTTTTTCTCTTGATTTTTTTACATTTTTCTTGTAGTTTTTTCAATGGCATCTATAGCAATATAGTAAAAGGGGACATGACTCTCTTGTGTCTTGTAAGAATTGTTTTATTTTACACGTTAAGTTTGTTCTGCCGAACAAAGAATCCGCACCTTGTTATCCCGAAATTTTCAAGCTCGAGTATCTTTTGTCTCACCTGCTTTGAAACTCCCGCTTCTTCAACCCGCGCCGCGCCTTGTTATCCTGACATTTGGACGCGCGCGAGAACTCCCTCCTCATCCGAAATCGCTCCCGCAGCCCAGACACGCGGAGTCCCCCTTCTACCCCTCAGCCGGGAATGAAGCTCCACGTCGCGGTGTCAAAACCGGTGGGGGTACGCTGGTAACTTACCCTACATTTCGGACAAGCGCGTCCCTAAGCTTGGCTCCCCCCTCCCCCTTCGCCCCCCCATTCGTACACCGAGGCCGCCAAAACCCGCGAAACCCCACGCTCCTCCGTCGGCCTCCTGACCGCCGCCCAGCCGAAGACTCTTCCCCGACTACGTCGTCCACCGCAACAGCTCGCCGTCCCTCATCCACCGCACCGGATGAGGATCCGTTGTCGATCTCGTCGTCCCGCCGGATCAGCCGCCCCGTCCTCCACCTCCAAGGAGCTGCCCCGACGTTCGCCTCGTCTATCGCGCCACCTCACTCCCCACAGCGCCGTCTTGACCTGCCCCACCGGAACCGCAGCACCCTCACCAATTCCTCTGATGAAGCCGAGGCCAACTCGGCGCCACCAAGGAGGTTCTGCACTCACCGCTGCATTTTATCTTTTATTCGATCTCACGGGGCTGCCGGTGCTCGATACCGAGCAGACATGGCGTGTCTCCATCGACGGCGCCGTCGCCGGCCACATCATCCACGGCGTCTCTCCCCCATGTTGTTGCTTCCTCGGCGACGACTTCCACAACGGCACTAGCTGCAGCTGCTCCGGCTCTCGCTCGCGCTGCGGCTCTATTCTTGCTGTCGGTCGCGCTGCTGCACTGCTCCTGCTTTCGTTCATGCTGTTGCTCTGCTCTTGCTCTCGCTTGCGCTGCTGCTGCTGCATGACCTCCGGCAGCTACAGGAGTTGCTGCTTTAGAACTCGCTCGCGGTGCTACTTCACAACTTACTCTCTGCTAGTGCGTTCCCTGCTCGAGCGTCTGCTGATTTAGATCACTGCTTCTCTGCTACTAGTGCTCGAACGCCCTAAACATCTATTGCAATGCTTTGTTACTAGCTCAATCAGTTTCGACAGTAAAATTCAGTTTCGACTGTGAAGTTCATTTTCTTCAGTTAAGTTCATAGTGAACAGTACTTACAGCATCTGTTGGAGCCGCCGTGGCGCGGCTGATGCGTTTTACATCTAGCACTTTTTGGTGATGTATTTTACATCATCTATTGCAGATGATATTAGGGTCCCACTTCAGATTAACGTTGTCTGTCTTGTCATGCTTCAGCCTCGTCGCCGTACACCTTAGCGGAGCTGCTCCAACGACGGAACCGTCCATCACAGCGGAGCAGTACCCTCGGCGCCGTTTCCAGAGGCCTCGGATCTTCTTCCCCGCCTCCGACAGTCACACCAGCATCATCACCATCCTCCACGTCCAACCCAATGATGCTGAGGTCCACAAGGCTATGCCAAAGAGGTTGTACACTCGTCGCATCACTTTGTTTCTCCATTCCTCTGTTCTTCCAATTCATGTGAGCCAAACACCCAGGTTGACTGAAATCCTATGTTTCCAAATGCTCTGTTTTGCACGTGCATTCCTATCCTATTCCTGTGTTTTTCCTGTCCCTGCGTTTATAGAATCCTCCAATTCTAAGGAGCCCTTACAGATTTACTTCATTTTCAGATAGGCGTCAAAGAAAACTCTGTGTGTTATGTCCTGCTCCTGCCGTGCCGTCATCCACCCCACCTGAGGTGCACCATCGACAGAAGCGTTCACTGCAGCAGAGATCCCCCTGCAGACTTCCTTTCGCCGCCTCAGATCATCTTCCCCGTTGCCGGCAGCCACGCCAACTGCATTACCATCATCGACTGAGCAGATGAACCTGAGGACTACACAGTTCCGGAAGAGAGGTCGCAGTCTTTCGTGTTTGCTTACGTTATACATCGGTTATTATTACCTGCTACTTTATCGTTCAATCTTGAGTTTTGAATTGCCCATGGGTCTCATATCGAGCCAGCAACGAATAGTATCTGTCTACTATCTGGTTCATCTGGGGTCTTCTATGTGGTTCATGTTGGGTGGGCAACAAACAATAGATGATCCATTGTCTATCTTTTTAAACTGAAGCTATAATCTACCTGCTATCATTAGTTTTGGATCCATCCACTCGTTTGCTACCATCAGTCTTGATTTTTGCATGCACCCCTTAGGCCTTACAAAATCTAACTATTTTTTTATTATGCATGTCAGATATTGTACACAATCGTACTGAACATGTAGAGAAAAAGAGAAGACCGTTGCGTGCGAATATAATGTCATGCAGACGCCGCTCCATGGTGGGCGAAGTGCCCCCCCCTCCTGCATTTCCAGATTGTATTCCAGAGGAAGATAACTGTTCAGATGGAGATTCAGAAGGAGCCGACCACGCCTGTTTACCACCTGAGGTGTTTGCTCTAACCTGGCATGCTGATGTTGGTCATATCATGCATATGGCGCCTTGCATTGCTTACATTATACATCTTATATGTCATCAGCTTAGTTTAGATTTGCTTTGTGTGAATGCCACCTGTTTGGTTTCTATATCATACTCCCACCATTCCTAAATATTTGTCTTTTTAGAGATTTCAACAAGTGACTACATACGGAACAAAATGAGTGAATCTACACTCTAAAATATGTCTATATACATCCGTATGTGGTAGTCCATTTGAAATCTCTAAAAAGACAAATATTTAGGAACGGAGGGAGTATATGGGAATTATGCAATGCCATCTTCTTTAGCCAGGCATCATATACGTGAATCATGCAATGCCATCCTGTTTAGCCAGTCATCGTATATGTGAATTGTATTGTGCCATATTTTTTTCCATAATGTATTCCATTTGTCAACAATGTTTATACATTCATCTACTCTTCCTGTGCATCAGCCATTTGAGTCGGTCATGGGAAAATCTGGAGTGAAAACAAGGTCTTCTGAGCAGTCAGTGCTACCTGTCGATGCAGATTTCTTGCTGGTTACAGATAGCTCCTCAGAGGAGGATTCAGAGAGAGATGACCAGTCGTATCCCCCCCCCCCGAGGTGCATGCTCTAACTTGGCTGGGTTATATTGCTCATATCATGCATATGGTGTCTTGCATTGCCATGCCATCTGCTTAGATTAGACATGCTTTGTGTGAATGCCTCCTGTTTGCTTTCTATATCAGATATGTGAATTATGCAATGCCATGTTTTTCAGCCAGTTATCATATATGTGAATTATGCACCGCCATGGAGCCAGGCATCATATATGTGAATTATCTCATGCCATCTTTTTTTCATTACGTATTCCATTTGTCGACAATCTGTGTATATTGAACTACTCTTCATGTGTATCAGCCATTTGAGCCGGTTATGGAAAAATCTGGAGTGAAAACAAGGTCTTCAGAGCAGGCAATGGTACCTGTTGAAGCATATATCTCGATGGTTACAGGGAGCTCCTCAGAGGAGGATTCAGAGACAGATGACCAGTCCTATATCCCACCTGAGGTGTATGCTCTAAGTTGCAATGTTTATATTTCTCATATGATGCATATGGTGTCTTGCATTGCTTAGTTTAGACATCATATGCACAATATTGAATTCTATCTGCTTAGTTTAGAGATCATACATGCGAGTGCCAGCTGCTTAGTATATGAATCAATTATGTCAATTATATCATGCCATCCTGTATACTTAGACAACATGTATGTGAATTATTTCATCCCAACCTATTTTAGAAAGACATCATATAGTTTTGTCATGTCATCCTGTTTAGGTACTCATCATATGTTGAATTATGCCATTATATCCTGTTAAGTTATCCATCATATATCTGAAACTGTGTCATGCTATCCTGTTTAGTTAGGCATCATATATGTGAAATTGTGTCATGCTGTCCTGTTTGGTTAGACAACATATATGTGAATTACCACATCTGTCTATCATACAATGTCTGTACGTTCAATTTCTTTTCTTGTTTATCAGCCATTTGAATTGGAGGGGGTGATGGCAGTATCTAAGGGAGCAAAAACCCGTTCTTCACAAAAGACAGTGCTACCCGTCGATGCAGATAGAACCATGGTTGTACTGGCCCACAAACTAGCCCCACCACACATAATCGAGACTCTTCCAGATTGCACACTTACACCGTTGGGCAGAGAACCAGCTACAACCCATCTAACCGCAACCCCAGCGGATAGTAACCCACTTATAGTTGACAAAGCACCATGTCCACCACAGAGTACCCCCACACGAGCAGTTTGTAAAGCTACTGCAGTGCCCAAAGCACGAAGACCACCACAGCTAACCCAAACTCCACGTTTAAAGCAGAAGAGCAACTGTTCTCAGGTCAGATTCCGTAGCTATGGTCCATACTCCTTTGCTGTTGCATCACTGTATTTACTCATACCAACTACTTTCGAATTTGAAGGATCCAATTGAAACTCCAATGGCGCAACAGGTATGTTTTAAACCTATTTCTTTAACTGGATTGCTGTTCTAACTTCTTGCTCTATGTTGATTTCAGTTTAAGTTGTATAAACAGTTATGTTCTCATGTGATGCACATTACAAGTGCTGCCAATGCTGTGTAGTTTCTCACACTTATATTCTGTCTATGCTGCTGTGTCTTAAAAATATATGAGTTGAACTGTGTCTCTATCTTGATTAGGGAACATAAACTAGAATGATATGGACAATACAGTGACCATAGTACATAGATATATGTTTGTTTCATGCTGTTATCCTGTCCACCTTACTACTGAACCGGTTTACCAAAATGAGTTTCGTATACTACAAGCTAAACCTGTGATGTGTCTGCTTGTTTCTCTTGTAGTATGCAAACAGAATATTGGAGAAGAGCACCCCACTATGCAATGGTAGAGAAAGTAATGCAGATAAGGTTCAAGATAGTGAGACAACCCTGTTGGTCTCCAAGAAAGGTGATAAAAACGATCTTGTAGACAGTGAGAAAACCCCACAGTCCTGCGTTGATGTAGTGTTCGAGTTACTGGCCAGTACCGCTGGCACAAGCTCTTCGAACTCGCTGCCTGAATCACTTCGGCTTCTTCAGTCTCAGCTACAAGCTGAAAGGCATCAGTCAGCTGTGCTGCGGCAAGAAGCCGAAGGACTGAGGAAGTCCCTGCAGAATTCAGATGCGTACTTTCTTGTGCAACAGCAAGCGCTGGAGGATTTAAGCGCCAAACAAGAGAAAGTTAATAAGCTTGCTAAGCATCTTGCCAGCATTATGGGTACCCAGGATATTGTTTCTTGAACTCTTCTGAAGTGGTTTCAGTTCTGGACTTGTTTTGCTGCGGCGTTTATATGCTGCTTTGTTCCCTATATTTGCACTGGTGGCGAACTTTGATGCCCAGTGGATGTAATATGTGTAATAGCCGTGATAGCCTAGCATAAGTTGCTTGCTTATTTATTTCCTTGTTATATTGTTTATTTGTTTGCTTGTAGTCAGTGCAGTTCTTTTTCCGCGGTTTGCTAGTGGCTGCAATAACCTATTTTTTAAAACTAGGCCACAATAACCATGGGCTAATATTTACTGTAGTGACACTGGGCCTCCTACGGGCCGTAGAAACAGTGGGCCTTCTACGGGCCGTAGAAACAGTAGGCCTTCTACGGGCCGTAGAAACAATGGGCCTTCTACGGGCCATAGAAACAATGGGCCTTCTACGGGCCGTATCATCAATGGGCCTTATACGGGCCGTATGATCGATTGGCCAAACATGGGCCAATAACAGGCCGCATTATGGCCGTAAATGGGCTAGAGTTGGAATCGTCCGTTCATGGGCTGACCATAACGGGCCATCGTTAATAGGCCGTATTTGATGACGCTATGAAAACGGCCCAACGTATTAACGACCATAAACGGGCCGACTATAACCACAGGCTGAATTTGGCCCACAAGCAGAAAATGACAGTAACGGGCCGTAAGTAAACGAATGCTGGAAATGAGCCCAAGAATAAATGGGCTCTGAGAAGGCCGAAAGATAACATGGGCTGGAAACGGCCCAACGGAATAACGGGCCGTTAATGGGTATAAAGTGGTACACTGTGCATTACGGGCCAGTTTCACCACGGGCCGTTAATGGGTGTAAAGTGATACACCGTTCATTACGAGCCAGTTTCACCACGGGCCATTAATAGTCCAAGAGTTACATAGGGCCTCATATGGGCCGAAAGACATCATGGGCCATACATGGGCCAGAAGTGAAAACGGGCTGGAATCATATTGGATGGCCTAGATGACGCTACTGGGCCTAATTCGGATAGGGCGTAACGGGCCTTGGGTTAGCGGGCTGTAAATGGGCTATATGCGAACAGGCCGTTAACAGGCTTTCCATGGGCCGGCCCGCCACCTTTTGACCAAGTCAAACGGGCCGGCCTTTTCACAGGAATGGGCCTCTGTTGGGCCGTGCCACGTGTCGACGTATCATAGGCGCCTTCTGTCCAATGAGTGGATGACATCTGTCCCAACGATGAGCCGACACGTGTTTCCTCCAGCCAATGATGATTTTACACATGGAAAATCCCCATTGGTCGGGGCTGTTAACGGGTTATCGTATCCAAAACCCGACCCGATAGCTTAACGGCGTTCCGTTACGATGGATGCCACGTGTCGGTCACCCTTGACGAAAGCACTTTTGTGACGCGCGATTTATCATCATGGAAGTGCACACTTCCGTGATGATAATTTTGGTAATGTCATGGAACACTTCTACGACATCACATGTATGACTATCTTGATTCGGTCATAAAATCGTCATGGATGTACATGCATGACAAAAAACGCGACCTACTATGACAAACACGTATCATCACGAAAGTGTATTTTTTTTGTAGTGATATCGGAGTACCAGGGGGGTTACTGGAACCCCCCGGGGGAAGATATGGGTCATATGGGCCATAGGAGGGAGGCACACCAGCCCACATAGGGGTGGCGCGCCCCCCACAAGGAAGGAGTCTGAATTGGACTAGGGGAGGGGGCGGCGCCCCCTTTCCTTCTCCCTCTCCTTCCCCCTTTCCCTCTCCGGTAAAAGGAAGGGGGGCCAAATCCTACTAGGAGCCCAAGTAGGACTCCTCCTACTTGGGGCACGCCTAGGTCCGTCCTTCTCCCCTCTCCTTCCTTTATATACGGGGGTGGGGGCGCCTCTAACACACATCAATTGTTCCAAGCCGTGTGTGGCGCCCCCTCCACAGTTTACGCCTTCGGTCATATTCACGTAGTGCTTAGGCGAAGCCCTGCATGGATCACTTCACCATCACCATCACCACGCCATCGTGCTGACGAAACTCTCCCTCGACACTTTGCTGGATCAAGAGTTCGAGGGACGTCATCGAGCTGAACGTGTGCAGAACTCGGAGGTGCCGTACATTCGGTGCTTGATCGGTTGGATCGAGAAGATGTCCGACTACATCAACCGCGTTAAGCTAATGCTTCCTCTTTCGGTCTACGAGGGTACGTGGACACACTCTCCCCCTCTCGTTGCTATGCATCTCCTAGATAGATCTTGCGTGAGCGTAGGAATTTTTTTGAAATTGCATGCTATGTTCCCCAATAGTTTTTGGGCTTCTGGACTCACTTTCACTTCGACGACAGTTGGGCACGGTAGTAGGGTTTCAGACGATAGTTCCGCACCTGCCATGTGGTAGTACCGCTTGTCGGTACTTCCGCGTCCGACTACCGTCACTCTTCCGCTTATA
This sequence comes from Triticum aestivum, assembly GCF_018294505.1. Lineage (NCBI taxonomy): Eukaryota > Viridiplantae > Streptophyta > Magnoliopsida > Poales > Poaceae > Triticum > Triticum aestivum. The sequence continues at coordinate 154,457,726 of NC_057799.1, read as the reverse complement.
TTTTAGCCTCTCGATATGTTTTTCCTCTGCGCGGAAGTAGAGCGGCAGTAGTGGGCGGTAGTACCGCTCAGTGTTGTAGTACCGCGTTGCTCTACTCTACTACCGCGGTTTCACCTATACTCGCAACACCTAGCGGTAGTACCGCTGGTGGGAGTGGTAGTACCGCTCCGGTGGCACCATCGCCTTCTTAAGTTTCTCAGTTGCACATTACGGCTGAAACTATCATGCCAGCGGAAGTACCGCTCGGGCCGCTTATGTGCAGGCTAAGGGCATAACGGTTGGATTGGTGGGCGCCTATAAAAGGGGTCTTCTTCCCCATTGAACCAACAATCCTTTGAGCTCGTGTTTTTCCCCCATTGTTGACCTTCTTCGAGCTTGCTATCTGTCAATCCCTCCACTGATTCTTGCTAGTTCTCGAGGAAAAAGAGAGAGGAGATCTAGATATAGAGGAGAATCCTTTGGATCTAGATCTTGGAGTTCTTTGTGTTCTCTTCTTCGTTCTTCCTCTCATCTTCCTCCACAACATTAGTTGTTGTGGTGGGATTTGGGAGAGAAGGACTTGGGCACTCTATGTGCCCTTGCCATTGCATTTGGTGCACAGGTTTGATCGTTTGAGTTCTCCAGAGTGATACGTGGAAGTGAAGGTTGAGAAGTTGTGCTTGGTACCCTGGAGGTTGTTCCTCTTGGGTGCTTGGGCGTCCTAGACGGTTGGTGGTGTCTCGGAGCTCAATCATTGTGGTGTAAAGCTTCGGGCAAGCGTCGGGGTCTCCAATTAAGTTGTGGAGATTGCCCCGAACAATTTGTACATGTTTCGGTGATCGCCCCCAAGGGTTGCCAAAGTGTACAGGTTCGGTGACTGCCCCCAAGGGTTGCCATTTGTACGGGTCCGGTGACCGCTCTCAAGGGTCCCTTAGTGGAATCACGGCGTCTTGCATTGTGCGAGGGCGTGAGGAGATTACGGTGGCCCTAGTGGCATCTTGGGGACCATTGTGCCTCCACACCGCTCCAAACGAAGATTAGCATCCGTAAGGGTGTGAACTTCGGGATACATCATCGTCTCTGCGTTCCTCGGTTATCTCTTACCCGAGCCCTTTACTTATGCACTTTCCTTTGTGATAGCCATAACATTTCATGTTATATATCTTGCCATCTCCTAGTTGTTTATCTTACTTAGCATGAGTTGTTGGTGCACATAGGTGAGCCTAGTTGTTTTAGGTTTTGTGCTTGACAAATTAAACGCAGTTTTATTCCGCATTTATTCAAGCCTAAACCATAATTATTTTAAAGCGCCTATTTACCCCCCCCTCTAGGCGACATCCATGATCTTTCACCGAGCAAATCCGAGCAATGCCTTCATCAAGGTAACGATGTAAAAATATCGCCATTGCCAGGCATAACCAAGTTGGGTCAGACCTAGGCTTTCACCACGGAGCATTAGACCGGGTGCTTGAGCAACACAACCATCCAAGTCACTCATGTGTTGTTGCCATCACTTTTCAACGCCCCCAGCAGCTATATGCGATGTGACAGCCGCCGCTGCACAACCATTGCTCTGCGTCAAGTCGTTGTCAATAATTTGCATCTCACCGCCGAAGTCAACCACCGGATCTGGAAAGAGGAACTCTCACGAAGATCTTTCGGCGGCACCGCAAGCCGGAGCGAGACCGCTGCCATAGGCCGGAGTGGTCCCTATTATGTCCAACACCGGCAGCAGAGCACACCACTGCCAACTACCACCTCGTCGAAAGATCCTTGCTCGTGCTCGTCGGCCCAGTGGCCAACATGGACGAAACTAAAGGCACGGAAGGCCGATCACCATCGCTGATGCGCGCCCGCATGAAGCACAACCGCCGCTATAGGAGTGCACAATCACCAGATTGGCGCCACGCCGCCCGAGAGACGGAGATGAGGGGATGTGAGGCAAGCGGGCATTGGCGGCGATGGGTCTTGCCGCATCCCTCCATGATTGATCCATCGCCGCATCATGCAGCTCCAACTATGCCCCGCCGTATCAAAGTTTCGCCCCAGCAAGCCAAAAGCCGCATCTCCGGGTCGCTCCAGCTGCGCCACCACGCACACCCGCGCATCCCCAAACCGCTGTACTGGCCAGAACGCCAGCACTATGCAACCATTCGCCGAACAGCCGTCGTGCCGCCTAGATCGCGATGCATGACCTCCTCGCCGCAAGCCACCGCCTCGCCATGTGCTAGAGCAGCCCCACCGCCGTCGTCCGCCGATGAGGGCTTTGCCCGCCGGGATACTCCGACGGCGGCGAGGAGAAGACGGAGGTTGGGGAAGGCCTTGCAACGGCTAGGTTATGGCCGCCCGTGTCACCCCTTATGAGCGACGCGGGGGCATCCTGAACCATACTGCAGTGTCTCACAGTGATGACTAATAAATCGAGACGGAGATGTAGTACTCCCTCCATCTCAGTTTATAAGTCCTGCGCGTATATCTAGGTTGCCAATTTTATCACCCTAATGTAAACTATATAACACACAAAAATTATACCGTTTGAAAATAGAACATCTGAAGTTTATATTGGTATATTTTTTGTAATATATGACTTGTATTAGGTTGGTCATGAAAGTGTGTTATATCGACTAGAGGGGGGGGAATAGGAGATTTTTATGAATTCTTCACTGAGGAATTTCAGGGTGAGGAAATTCCTAAGCGAAGAACTGCTTGCAGCGGAATAAGTACTCAGATGCATACATGACGGAACATAAACATGGACATCATGATGAAATGAAAACAGACACAGATTACAGGAAGCGTAAGCATAGGATAAAACAGGATGAAGACAAACAGACTGAAGAAATTGAGAAAGTCTTCAGTCAAAGTCTTCAAACAGATATGAACAAGCACACAACACATTTATGAGGAAATGAAAGAGTTGAGGAAATAGAACCAGTAGGCTTGGTGAAGACAATGATTTGGTAGACCAGTTCCAACTGCTGTGACAGTTGTACATCTGGTTAGGGCGGCTAGGTATTCAAACCTGAGGACACACAATCCCGGACACCCAGTCCTGAACACGCAGTCCTCACCGTATTCCCCTTGAGCTAAGGTCACACAGACCTCGCCCAATCACTTGTGGTAAGTCTTCAGGGGACTTCCAAACCTTCACAAACTTGGTCACTCGGCGATCAACAATTTCCTCTTTGATGCTCTAGACCATGACGCCTAACCATCTGGAAGAAGCACAGTCTTCAAAGGTAACAAGCATCGGATCTACGCAAGATCAATCTCTTCAGTGATGCTCAATCACTTTGGGTTTTTAGGTGTTTGGGTTTGGGTTTTCCTCACTTGATGATTTTCGCTCAAAGTTCCTCGAATGAATACCAAGTCTTCAAGGTCACACCAATTTCTCCACTTTCAAAGTCTTCAGAAATCAAAAGTCTTTAGTCGAAGAACTTCATTTTTAGGGGTCGACTTTCTCTGTAAATATCAAACTCCTCGTAGACTTATAGACCTATGTACACTCACAAACACATTAGTCCCTTAACCTATAAGTCTTCAATACACCAAAGTCACTAAGGGGCACTAGATGCACTTACAATCTCCCCCCTTTTGGTGATTGATGACAATATAGGTTAAGTTTTCAACGGGGATAAACATATGAAGTGTAAATACTGATATTGAGGAATTTGATTGCAAGATATAGAAGAACTCCCCCTGAAGATGTGCATAGTGAGGAATTTGCTTTTGAAGCAATGCACACTTGAAGAGTAGAATCATGGAGATCTCCCCCTATATCTTGTAATTCATACACGCATTTGACATATAACATGAAGAATTTGAAATGCATGATGAAATATGGTGACTGATGTAATTCAGCATGCGTGCATTAACATTAACGATGAATAAGCATGCAGAAAATCTCAGCAAAAGTATCAGACCACCATAGGGTTTAAGTTTACAACTCGATTGAATAAAGTCTCAGAAGAACGAGAGTTGTAACTTAAAAAAACGCCCATGTAGATAGACCCGCTTGAAGACTAACTCAAATTTCTCCCCCTTTGTCATCGAATGACCAAAAGGATCGAAAAGTGAGGACTAACGCCCCTGAAGAATATCAAGATGATGGAGGAGGGCCAGCGTTGTTGGGGTCGTTTGTTGTTGTAGGGCCTGCCGCAGTGTCGTCCAAGTCTTCATGCTCGTCGGTTTCATGTGATGAAGAATATGAGCTGGTCACCAAAGAAGGAACCTTGACCTTCTTGAATTTCTTCGGTGGAGGAGCAGACCAGTCAAAATCCTCCTGGAGACCCATTTGCTTCAGATCTTCTTCACCATATAGATGTGACAGAATAGCACAGGTGCGACCAAAGACTTCATGGAGATAGAAATGGTTTTTCTTCACTGCATTATGTGTAGCAGTCATGTTGTGAAGAATAGAACCAAACTGATGCTTAACCCATTTGTGGTTTCGATCCACCTTCTGGTGAAGACTAAGAAGAAGCTCACGGTCAGTCATCACCCTGGGAGCTGTGGCTTGAGGATTTGGCTTTGATGCATGAGCGGCAGAATCATGAGTGGCAGAGTCATCATTGGTGGAATAAGATGCAGCTTTGCGAAACTGACCATCCAATGGACGAATGCCTTCATCAATAATAGCAGGTGCCTTGCCCTTGTCATCAGCTGAGGAATTTGTCTGCTTGAGGACTTCAATTGGGGGCAAGTAGCTGAGGTGATTCTGAAAATCAGCCTTGTAGTTGAGTGAAGACCTTATTCTGAGGAATCTCATAATCCAAGGTGCGTAAGGCTTCAACTCGAATGGAGAGAGAGCAACATTAGCCAGAGTCCTCATGAAGAAATAATGATAATTGACAGGAATGCCATGCATGATATTGAATAGCAGATTCTTCATGATGCCAACGATTTCCTCATCAGATGAGTCGTGGCCTTTGATAGGACTCAAAGTCTTCATCAGAATGCGATAGACTGTTCTTGGTACATACAACAATTCCTTCACGAGGAATTTGGTCCTTGGGGCTTCACCGGGCTTCAGAGGCTTCATTAGCACTTGCATGTAATGAGCAGTGAGTTCAGGCTCTTGGTACAGACAACGAGAACCTTCAAGGGGATGACTGATTGGCAGGGCATGAAGTAATTCAGAGGCCGATGCTTTGTAATGAGTATTTTCGGTCATCCAGTCCAACACCCAAGTGTTGATATCGTCAGCATCACCTGTGACGTGCAGCGTGGCGTAGAACTGAAGAATAAGCTCTTCATTCCAATCAACAATGTCAGAGCAAAAGTTGAGCAGTCCTGCATCATGAAGCACACTGAGGACTGGAGAGAAGCAAGGCAGTGATTCCATATCCACGTGAGGAATATGCTCGTGGTCGAAGACTTTGTCTTTGTTGAAAAGCAGTGAAGAATAGAAATTGGCCTGGCTGGCAGTCCAGAAACGCTTCCTTCTAAGACGAGCAGAGTCATATGGGTTGTAGTTGGTGAATAAGACATGCTCGCCGAAGAAGTCATCAGCCTTGAATTTCTGCTTCTTCGAGAAGGGATCCTTTGGCTTGGGCTGAGGAGTATCGGTCAATTGCATCACCACCTCAGGAGTCGCAATCTCAGGATCAACAGGCTGAGGAATTTCAGTTTCAGTGGCAGCCTGGGTCTTCAATTCTTCATTAACATTTTCTTCAGCACTAGTGGCTGGAATTTCTTCATGGACAGACGGTGTGGCGTGAGGTTCTTCAGATCCCATTTGTACTTCAGTATTCACAGGGGACTGAGGAATTTGTTGCAGAGGTGTGAACAGAGGAGAGTTGGGGTGCTGACTTTCCCAAAAGTCATCATTCAGCACAGGTGTTGTACATCCAATGTCCACATCTTCTTCTTCACTCTTTTCCTCAACGCCGGCCTCTTCAACAGTGAACTGAGGCATGGTCGATGAGACTATTGGGGTTGAAGGGATTGCATCCGCTTCAATTTCTTCATCCAACTGCTCTGACGAAGCAGCAGAAGGAAATTCTTCATCTGATTTACTTGGAATCACATATTCTTCATCAAAAGGAACAAGGTCCTTTGATGGCATGGATGAGACAGGAATAGCATCAACTGGATTCGCAAAAGAGCTGGTCAATGGCTTCATCTTCTTCGGAGCTGAAGAATCTGATGAAGTTGATGCTTTCCTTTTCTTCACCGTTGCACGCTCTGCAGCCTTGGTTCTCTTCACATCTGATGCAGATGGAAGGATCGGAGTTGGGGTAGGTGCAGGAGGAGCAGAGGAATTTAGTTCAATTACTTTAGGCACAACTGATGCAGTTGCCCTGACTTCTTCAATTTTTTCAGGCGCAACACTAGTGGTTGCCCTGGCAATTTCTTCAGCGGCTGGAATGCAGTCATCAGCCCTGACACTAGCAGTTCCTTCAGCAGCCTGATTGTCATCAGCGGTGCTGGCATTTTCTTTAGTCGGCTGAGCAGATGCCTCAGCATGAGGATTTTCTTGTTGCGTTGGGGCTGCAACATGGGAAGTGAACTTCTCAGTTAAATTCACAAACCTGACTTTGGCTCCAAGCTAGTCAGCGCGGTATACGTCAAATTCATCACTGAGTTTCTTGATCTCAGATTGAATAGTGACAAGTTCTTCAGTTGTCATAGAGACAACGTTTTTCTTCAGGAAACGCTCCTTCTTGTACTGCGCTTTCTTCAACTGCCTGGCCTTTTCAAATTTCCATTTTTCTTCTTGAATAAAGGCAGTCAGCATGTGACTTTGGCCAGGAGTCAACTTGAAATCAGGCATAGGAGTGTTGGGGTCCTTGTGCCAGAGATCAATGTAATCAAGGATCAATTTTGGATCCAAAAGTAGAGGCACATTTGTGCCTTTGGCTCTAGCGGCCTTGAGCTGCCTGTCTCTGATGATTTCAGCAAGTTCTTCATCATCAGCTTCGTCTTCATCAGACAGCACTTGAAAGGCGACCTGCTTCTTGTGAGGACTTGGTCGAGAGCCTCATCCAGCAGTGGCCTTTTTCTTCAGCAGAGAGGGGCCAGTTGATGAATTTGGTGGAGCTGAAGAACTAGCAGAAGCTCCTGAGGCAATAGATATGCCTGTTATCCTTTGGCACGTGGCGAGATGCACAGGTGCTGAGGATTTTGTCAGAGGAGCGGAGGACTTTGGAGGAGTTGGAGCAGCTTGAGGAGTTGGTCGTGAGGACTTTGAAGAATCTGGCCGTGAGGGCATTGTTGAGGAACTTGGCCGTGAGGGCATTTGGGGTGAAGCACTTGGCTTATGAGCAGGCTTCTTTGCCATGGCCTTCTTTGGCTTGCTTGCAGAGGCCTCAGCAGTGGTAGCAGCAGCAGCAGAATCTTCATTAAATTTCCTCACTGCTTCCTTAGCTATTTTGGTTAGCTTGGCCTGGCGCTTGGCCCATTCATCAGGATAGTCCTCACCACACTTGAGGCTGGTGGGATCAGCTTCTTGGCCAGGTGCCAATGGAGGTCTTGGGCATGGAGGATTGAGAGCGAATTTCTTCATATACTTGGGAGTAACATACCTGTACTCCCTCCATTCCCGTGCCCATCTCCTCTCTATCCTTTGTATGCGCACCTTGCGCTGATTTTTGTCCTCCTTGCCAAACTTGGCCTCATCAGGAGTGCAGTAATCCTTGTATATGTCATCAGGGATCTCGAAAGCAGTATTGACCTCAGGCCTCTTTCCTCCCTTCTGTGGCTTCTTACCGTCAGCCATTTTCTTCAGCTGAGGAATATGAACAACAGAATTTTCTGAAGAGGTGTGCAACTTTTCTTCGAGGAACGCTGCAAATGAGTTAAGTTGATGAGAACCTAGTAATTCAGCAGCGGACATGAGTACCTGTGAACAGAGTATAGTTGCGAGGAATATGGAGAGGTCATATGCGTTCTCAGAAGGTTTTGCAATAAGAACAAGTTTGAGGAATTTGACCAGATGAGTCTTGAAGAATTTCACTAAGCGTTCTTTGTCTTAGGTTCCAGAGTTGTACAGATTAAAAATCCATACAATTGAGGAATCTTGAAGAAAAACGTTGCTTAGAGAAAAGGATCAAGAACAGATGACATGTGAGGTGTTTAGTGTGTGAGGATTTTAAGTTTAAACACCTTTTGAAGATTTTGTAGAAAACATTTGAATCAAAGAGGGCAGTAAAAGTAACATTTAGTTACCCTAGACGAAGAACACGACGAACTGGGAAGTGTAGATGTGAAGCTCGTCAGTTCAGATCTTCCACGCCCTAACTTGGCAGAGGAAGACACCTACGGCGACGGAGTGAAGAAATCCGTAGCCGGCGCGAGTACGACGGCGAGGAGGTCGAGGCAGTGGATCTCTTCCTCACCGGCGACGATGGAAGTAGCGGCGGCGCTAGGGTTTGAGAAGCTCGAGCGGGAGAGAGGTCGAGCGGAGTAAAAACGAAGTGAGGAAGGGGAGGGGTATTTATAGCCAAAGTGAAAAACCACTCGTCCGAAGAAATTGGACGAACGTGCCCCTGACCCTTCTCATTCGCTTGACATGTGTCACCCACGTACTGAGAGGTGGCGATCATGTGAGATCGTGGGTGAATAGATAAGTATTATCGTGGGATGCGGAACGGTTTGAGCGGCAAACGCCGAAAATTTAGATAAGATAAGTTTTAAAGTTCCGTTTGCAAATTCTTCAGCTGACAAGGACACGGTGAAGATTTTGAACGAGTTTCAAATAGAACGCACATGAAGAATTTGTGAATAGACTGGGTTGAGTTTAGCATAGAGGGGGAAGGGTCCGATCACATTCACTTAGTAGAAAATGCAACTTGAAGAAATAGCAATAAGTGAATGCTGTAGAGGACATAAACTCATATATATAGCCAATGAAGAAAAATGACGGAAACAATGAAGACAATGCAAAGTTGAAGAAAATGAAGAACTGAGGAATTTCAAAAACTGAGGAAAAACTCAAATTGAAGATTTTCAACTTTTGGTGGTGGCGTGACCCACCGTATAAGAATGATGATTTCAGACACCGCGTACAATTGTCGTAGGGTTCTGAGAATCAAATTCTTCGTTAATTTCTTCACACTTAGAGTGTTAATCTTCATTGATTGAAGAAAAACATTTCTTCATGTGTTGCACATCTAAGTCATCAATTTTGCATAAGAGTTAGGATGTGTGTCCTTTTCAAAGAACATTCGAAGATTCTAAGATATTTAGCTCACACCGCAACTTGCTAAATCTCTTCTCATCCAAGGGCTTTGTGAAGATATCGGCTAGCTGTTCTTCAGCCTTCACATGCTCAATAGAAATGTCACCCTTCAACACATGATCACGAAGAAAATGATGACGAATCTGAATGTGCTTTGTCTTCGAGTGCTGAACTGGGTTATGAGCAATCTTGATGGCACTCTCATTGTCATAGTAGAGAGGCACATTCTTCACGTTGACGCCGTAGTCCTTGAGAGTTTGCTTCATCCATAGCAGTTGGGCACAACAAGAACTAGCAGCAATGTACTCAGCTTCAGCAGTAGACAGTGATACGCAGTTCTGTTTCTTCGAGGACCAACAAACCAAAGATCGTCCGAGGAAATGGCATGTGCCTGATGTTGACTTGCGGTCCACGCGATCACCAGCATAGTCAGAGTCTGAATATCCAATGAGATCAAAAGCCGAGCCCTTGGGGTACCATAATCCAAGTGTTGGTGTGTGAGCTAGATATCGAAGAATATGTTTCACAGCCTTATGGTGTGATTCCTTCGGTGTAGCTTGAAATCGGGCACACATGCAAACACTAAGCATAATATCTGGCCTAGATGCACATAAATACAATAAAAAGCCAATCATGGAGCGGTATACCTTTTGATCGAAGTCAATACCATTTTCATCAGTGCATAGATGGCCATTTGTGGGCATAGAAATTTTGACCCCTTTGCAGTCTTGCATGGCGAATTTCCTCAGTACATCCTTGAGGTATTTCTCCTGAGATATGAATATGCCATTGCCCTATTGACGAATTTGAAGACCTAGGAAGAATTTCAATTCTCCCATCATAGACATTTCATATTCCTCCCTCATCATATAACTAAATTCGTCAATGTAACGTTGATCAGTACAGCCAAAGATAATATCATCAACATATATTTGGCACACAAACAATTCACCATCATAAGATTTAGTGAAAAGAGTAGGGTCAAGTGAACCGGGTTTGAAGCCTTTCTTCATGAGGAAGTCCTTCAAAGTATCATACCACGCCCGAGGGGCCTGCTTGAGGTCATAGAGGGCCTTATTGAGTCTGAAGACTTTGTCAGGATGCTTTGGATCTTCAAAACCTGGGGGTTGAGCAACATATACTTCTTCCTCAAGCTTACCATTGAGGAATGCACTTCTCACATCCATTTGATATAAGGTGATATCATGATGGTTAGCATAAGCAAGTAATATGCGAATAGCCTCAAGCATATGAATAAGCAGAGAAATTCTTCGAGGACTTATGAACATAATGGTTAGAAGAACAATGCTCATATTCATAGCCCTTAGCTCTTCCCTGCGAAACAGAAGGATGAGCACGATGATGTTCATATGAGGACTTTGATCCTTTTGAGGAATTTGATCCACGTGAGGAATTTGGTCCATATGAGGACTTGGATTCATATGAAGAATTTGGTCCATATGAAGAATTTGATCTGGGGTTCCTATTCTTCACAGGTGGTGTCATGATGACATTCACCTGAAGACTTTCAAGGCACCTTGGGAACCCAGATTTTCTTCATAGGGGAACCGTTCCTGCAGTTAGTGCCAACATCTCTAGCAAATACTTCACCATTCTGATTCTTGAACAATTTATAGTTGGAGTCAAATGACTCATCAGTAGAATGAGGAGATTCACATGTAAAGCCAGATAAAGTAGATGGATCTACTGGAGGTCCCTTTGCAGCAACCCATGAGGTTTTGGGATACTGCTCAGGCTTCCAGTAAGTCCCATCAGCGTTGAGTTTCCTCTCAAAGGCAACACCCTCTTTCCTAGGGTTCCTGTTGAGGATATGCTTTTTAAGCACATCACAAAGAGTCTGATGCCCTTTGAGGCTTTTGTACATGCCCGTCATATACAATTCCTTCAGCCCTGCTGTTGGGGAACGTAGCAGAAATTCAAAATTTTCTACGCATCACCAAGATCAATCTATGGAGTAATCTAGCAACGAGGGGAAGGGGAGTGCATCTACATACCCTTGTAGATCGCGAGCGGAAGCGTTCAAGAGAACGGGGTTGATGGAGTCGTACTCGTCGTGATCCAAATCACCGATGATCCTAGCGCCGAACGGACGGCACCTCCGCGTTCAACACACGTACGGAGCAGCGACGTCTCCTCCTTCTTGATCCAGCAAGGGGGGGAGGAGAGGTTGATGGAGATCCAGCAGCACGACGGCGTGGTGGTGGAAGTAGCGGGATCCCGGCAGGGCTTCGCCAAGCGCAAGCGGGGAGGAAGAGGTGTCACGGGAGGGAGAGGGAGGCGCCAGGGGCTTAGGTATTGCTGCCCTCCCTTCCCCCCACTATATATAGGGCCAAGGGAGAGGGGGGGGCGCAGCCTTGGCCCTTCCTCCAAGGAAGGGTGCGGCCAGGGAGGAGTTCTTCCCCCCCAAGGCACCTCGGAGGTGCCTTCCCCCTTTAGGACTCTCCCTTTTCCTTATCTCTTGGCGCATGGGCCTCTTTGGGCTGGTGCCCTTGGCCCATATAGGCCAAGGCGCACCCCCTATAGCCCATGTGGCCCCCCGGGGCTGGTGGACCCCCGGACCCCTTTCGGCACTCCCGGTACAATACCGATAAAGTGCGAAACTTTTCCGGCGACCAAAATAAGACTTCCCATATATAAATCTTTACCTCCGGACCATTCCGGAACTCCTCGTGACGTCCGGGATCTCATCCGGGACTCCGAACAACTTTCGGGTTACCGCATACTAATATCTCTATAACCCTAGCGTCACCGAACCTTAAGTGTGTAGACCCTACGGGTTCGGGAACCATGCAGACATGACCGAGACGTTCTCCGGTCAATAACCAACAGCGGGATCTGGATACCCATGTTGGCTCCCACATGTTCCACGATGATCTCATCGGATGAACCACGATATCGGGGATTCAATCAATCCCGTATACAATTCCCTTTGTCTACCGGTATGTTACTTGCCCGAGATTCGATCGTCGGTATCCCTATACCTTGTTCAATCTCGTTACCGGCAAGTCTCTTTACTCGTTCCGTAACTCACATCATCCCGTGATCAACTCCTTGGTCACATTGTGCACATTATGATGATGTCCTACCGAGTGGGCCCAGAGATACCTCTCCGTTTATACGGAGTGACAAATCCCAGTCTCGATTCGTGCCAACCCAACAGACACTTTCGGAGATACCTGTAGTGCACCTTTATAGCCACCCAGTTACGTTGTGACGTTTGGTACACCCAAAGAATTCCTACGGTATCCGGGAGTTGCACAATCTCATGGTCTAAGGAACTGATACTTGACATTAGAAAAGCTCTGAGCAAACGAACTACACGATCTTGTGCTAGGCTTAGGATTGGGTCTTGTCCATCACATCATTCTCCTAATGATGTGATCCCGTTATCAATGACATCCAATGTACATGGTCAGGAAACCGTAACCATCTATTGATCAACGAGCTAGTCAACTAGAGGCTTACTAGGGACATGGTGTTGTCTATGTATCCACACATCTATCTGAGTTTCCTATCAATACAATTCTAGCATGGATAATAAACGATTATCATGAACAAGGAAATATAATAATAACCAATTTATTATTGCCTCTAGGTCATATTTCCTACAGTCTCCCACTTGCACTAGAGTCAATAATCTAGTCCACATCACCATGTGATTAACACTCATAGGTCACATCACCATGTGACCAACATCCAAAGAGTTTACTAGAGTCAACAATCTAGTTCACATCACTATGTGATTAACACTCAATGTGTTCTGGTTTGATCATGTTATGCTTGTGAGAGAGGTTATTAGTCAACGGGTCTGAACCTTTCAGAACCGTGTGTGCTTTACGAATATCTATGTCATCTTGTGGATGCTACCACACGCTACTTGGAGCCATTTCAAGTATCTGCTCTACTATACGAATCCGGTTTACTACTCAGAGTCATCCGGATTAGTGTCAAAGTTCGCATCGACGTAACCCTTTACGACGAACTCCTTTTCACCTCCATAATCAAGAAAATTCCTTAGTCCACTAGATACTAAGGATAAGTTCGACCGCTGTCATGTGATCCATTCCCGGATCACTATTGTACCCCTTGACCAACTCATGGCAAGGCACACTTCATGTGCGGTACACAGCATAGCATACTGTAGAGCCTACGTCTGAAGCATAGGGGACGACCTTCGTCCTTTCTCTTTCTTCTGCTGTGGTCAGGTCTTGAGTCTTACTCAATACTCACACCTTGTAACACAGCCAAGAACTCCTTCTTTGCTGATCTATTTTGAACTCTTTCAAAATCATGTCAAGGTGTGCGTTCTTTGAAAGTATCATCAGGCGTCTTGATCTATCTATATAGATCTTGATGCCCAATATGTAAGCAGCTTTATCCAAGTCTTCCTTTGAAAAACTCCTTTCAAACAACCCTTTATGCTTTCCAGAAATTTTACATCATTTCGGATCAACAATATGTCATTCACATATACTTATCAGAAATGTTGTAGTGCTCCCACTCACTTTATTGTAAATACAAGTTTCTCACAAACTTTGTATAAACCCAAAAACTTTGATCACTCCACAAAGTGTATATTCTGACTCCGAGATGCTTGCTCTAATCCATGGAAGGATCGCTGGAGCTAGCATACCTTTTAGCATCCTTAGGATCGACAAAACCTTTCTGATTGTATCACATACAACCTTTCCTTACGAAAACTGGTAAGGAAACTTGTTTTGACATCCATCTGCCAGATTTCATAAATGCAACTAATGCTAACATGATTCCGAAGGACTTAAGCATCGCTACGGAGGAGAAAATCTCATCGTAGTCAACTCCTTGAACTTGTGGAAATACTCTTTGCCACAAGTTGAGCTTCATAGACGGTAACATTACCGTCCACGTCCGTCTTCTTCTCAAAGTTCCATTTATCTCGGATTTCATGGCTTCTAACCATTTGTCGGAATATGGGCCCACCATCGCTTCTCCATAGCTTGTAGGTTCAGTATTGTCCAACAACATGATATCTCAGACAGGATCACGTACCACTCTGAAGTAGCACACATCCTCGTCGTCCTACGAGGTTTGGTAGTGACTTGATCCGAAGTTTCATGATCACTATCATAAGCTTCCACTTCAATTGGTGTAGGTGCCACAGGAACAACTTCCTGTGCCCTGCTACACACTAGTTGAAGTGACGGTTCAATAACCCTATCAAGTCTCCACCATCCTCCCACTCAATTCTTTCGAGAGAAACTTTTCCTCGAGAAAGGACTCGTTTCTAGAAGCAATTACTTTTTGCTTCCAGATCTGAAATAGGAGGTATGCCCAACTGTTTTGGGTATTCTATGAAGATGCATTTATCCACTTTGGGTTCGAGCTTATCAGCCTGAAACTTTTTCACATAAGCATCGCAGCCCCAAACTTTTAAGAAACGACAACTTAGGTTTCTCTAAACGGTGTCGTCTCAACGGAATTGCGTGGTGCCCCTTTAAAGTGAATGCGGTTGTCTCTAATGCCTAACCCATAAACGATAGTGGTAATTCGATAAGAGACATCATGGTATGCACCATATCCAACAGGGTGCAGTTATGATGTTCGGACACACCATCACACTATGGTGTTCCAGGCGGTATTAATTGTGAAACACTTTCCACAATGTCTTAATTGTGTGCCAAACTCGTAACTCAGATACTCATCTCTATGATCATATCACAGACATTTTATCCTCTTGTCACGACGATCTTCAATTTCACTCTGAAATTACTTGAACCTTTCAATAATTCAGACTTGTGTTTCATCAAGTAAATACACCCAGCATCTACTCAAATCATCTGTGAAGTAAGAACATAACGATATCCACTGCATGCCTCAGCACTCATTGGACTGCACACATCAAAATGTATTACTTCCAACAAGTTGCTCTCTTGTTCCATCTTACTAAAAACGAGGCCTTTCAGTCATCTTGCCCATGTGGTATGATTTGCATGTCTCAAGTGATTCAAAATCAAGTGAGTCCAAACGATCCATCTGCATGGAGTTTCTTCATGCATGTATACCAATAGACATGGTTCGCATGTCTCAATCTTTTCAAAAACGAGTGAGTCCAAAGATCCATCTACATGGAGCTTCTTCATGCGTTTTATCCCAGTATGACTCAAATGGCAGTGCCACAAGTATGTGGTACTATCATTACTATTTTATATCTTTTGGCACGAACATGTGTATCACTACGATCGAGATTCATTTTAGGTGCAAGACCATTGAAGGTATTATTCAAATAAACAGAGTAACCATTATTCTCCTTAAATGAACAACCGTATTGCGATAAACATAATCCAATCATGTTTATGCTCAACGCAAACACCAATCTCGATGGTAGAGGGAGCATGCGATGCTTGATCACATCAACCTTGGAAACACTTCCAACACACATCGTCATCTCACCTTTAGCTAGTCTCCATTTATTCCGCAGCTTTTATTTCGAGTTACTAACACTTAGCAACCGAACCGGTATCTAATACCCTGGTGCTGCTAGGAGTACTAGTAAAGTACACATTCATATAATGTATATCCAATATACTTCTGTCGACCTTGCCTGCCTTCTCATCTACCAAGTATCTAGGGTAGTACTGCTTCAGTGACCGTTTCCCTCATTACAGAAGCACTTAGTCTCGGGTTTGGGTTCAACCTTGGGATTCTTCACTAGAGCAGCAAACGATTTGCTGTTTCATGAAGTATCCCTTTTGCCCTTTCCCTTCTAGAAACTAGTGGTTTTACTAACCATCAACAATTGATGCTCCTTCTTGATTTCTACTTTCGCGGTGTCAAACATCGCGAATAGCTCAAGGGTCATCAAAAACTATCCCTGATATGTTATAGTTCATCACGAAGCTCTACTAGCTTGGTGGCAGTGACTATGGAGAACCATCACTATCTCATCTGGGAGATTAACTCCCACTCGATTCAAGCGATTGTGGTACTCAGACAATCTGAGCACATGCTCAACGATTGAGCTTTTCTCCCTTAGTTTGCAGGCTTAAGAAACTTGTCAGAGGTCTCATACCTCTTGACGTGGGCACTAGTCTGAAATCCCAATTTTAGTCTTCGGAACATCTCATATGTTCTGCGACGTTTCAAAACCGTCTTTGGTGCCATAATTCTAAACCGTTAGCAATACGCACTGAACTATCACGTAGTCATCAAAACGTGTGTGTCAGATGTTTCGCAACATCCACAGACGACGCTGAGGTTCAGCACACCGAGCGGTGCATTAAGGACATAAGCCTTCTGTGCAGCAATGAGGACAATCCTCAGTTTACGGACCCAGTCCGCATAATTGCTACTACCAACTTTCAACTAAATTTTCTCTAGGAACATATCTTAAACAGTAGAACTAAAGCGCAAGATATGACATAATTTGCAAAGACTTTTTGACTATGTTCATGATAATGAAGTTCATCTGATTATTGAACTCCCACTCAGATAGACATCCCTCTAGTCATCTAAGTGATACATGATCCAAGTCAAACTAGGCCGTGTCCGATCATCACGTGAGACGGACTAGTCATCATCGGTGAACATCTCCATGTTGATCGTATCTACTATACGACTCATGTTCGATCTTTCGATCTCTTGTGTTCCGAGGCCATGTCTGTACATGCTAGGCTCGTCAAGTCAACCTAAGTGTTTTGCATGTGTTCCGAGGCCATGTCTGTACATGCTAGGCTCGTCAACACCCGTTGTATTCGAACGTTAGAATCTATCACACCCGATCATCACGTGGTGCTTCGAAACAATGAACCTTCGCAACGGTGCACAGTTAGGGGGAACACTTCTCTTGAAATTTTAGTGAGGGATCATCTTACTTACTACCGTCGTTCTAAGCAAATAAGATGCATAACATGATAAACATCACATGCAATCAAATAGTGACATGATATGGCCAATATCATTTTGCTCCTTTGATCTCCATCTTCGGGGCACCATGATCATCTTTGTCACCGGCATGACACCATGATCTTCATCATCATGATCTCCATCATTGTGTCTTCATGAAGTTGTCACGCCAACGATTACTTCTACTTCTATGGCTAACGCGCTTAGCAATAAAGTAAAGTAATTTACATGGCGTTATTCAATGACACGCAGGTCATACAAAAAATAAAGACAACTCCTATGGCTCCTGCCGGTTGTCATACTCATTGACATGCAAGTCGTGATTCCTATTACAAGAATATGATCAATCTCATACATCACATATATCATTCATCACATCTTCTGGCCATATCACATCACATAGCACATGCTGCAAAAACAAGTTAGACGTCCTCTAATTGTTGTTGCAAGTTTTTACGTGGCTTGTATAGGTTTCTAGCAAGAACGTTTCTTACCTACGTAAAACCACAACATGATATGCCAATTTCTATTTACCCTTCATAAGGACCCTTTTCATCGAATCCGTTCCAACTAAAGTGGGAGAGACAGACACCCGCTAGCCACCTTATGCAACTAGTGCATGTCAGTCGGTGGAACCTGTCTCACGTAAGCGTACGTGTAAGGTCGGTCCGGGCCGCTTCATCCCACAATACCGCCGAAACAAGATAAGACTAGTAGCGGCAAGAAGAATTGGCAACATCGACGCCCACAACTACTTTGTGTTCTACTCTTGCATAGAAACTACGCATAGACCTAGCTCATGATGCCACTATTGGGGAACGTAGCAGAAATTCAAAATTTTCTACGCATCACCAAGATCAATCTATGGAGTAATCTAGCAACGAGGGGAAGGGGAGTGCATCTACATACCCTTGTAGATCGCGAGCGGAAGCGTTCAAGAGAACGGGGTTGATGGAGTCCTACTCGTCGTGATCCAAATCACCAATGATCCTAGCGCCGAACGGACGGCACCTCCGCGTTCAACACACGTACGGAGCAGCGACGTCTCCTCCTTCTTGATCCAGCAAGGGGGGAGGTGTTGGGAATCGTAGCATAATTTAAAATTTTCCTACGCTCACCAAGATGCATCTATGGAGTCTACTAGCAACGAGGGGAAAGGAGTGGATCTACATACCCTTGTAGATCGCGAGCGGAAGCGTTCTAATGAACGTGGATGACGGAGTCGTACTCGCCGTGATCCAAATCACCGATGACCGAGTGCCGAACGGACGGCACCTCCGCGTTCAACACACGTACGGTGCAGCGACGTCTCCTCCTTTATTGATCCAGCAAGGGGGGAGGAGAGGTTGATGGAGATCCAACAACACGACGGTGTGGTGGTGGATGTAGCGGCTCTCCGGCAAGGCTTCGCCGAGCTTCTGCGCGAGAGAGAGAGGTGTTGCAGGGGAGGAGGGAGGCGCCAAAGGCTGTGTAGTCTGCTGCCCTCCCTCCCCCCTTTATATAGGCCCCCAAGGGGGGTGCGCAGCCCTTGGAGATGGGATCTCCAAGGGGGGGGCGGCGGCCAAGGGGGGAAGGGGTTGCCTTGCCCCCCAAGGCAAGGGGAAACTCCCCCCCCCCTAGGGTTCCCAACCCTAGGCGCATGGGGGGGAGGCCCAAAGTGGCGCCCCAGCCCATTAGGGGCTGGTTCCCCTCCACTTTCAGCCCACGGGGCCCTCCGGGACAGGTGGCCCCACCCGGTGGACCCCCGGGACCCTTCCGGTGGTCCCGGTACAATACCGATAACCCCCGAAACTTTCCCGGTGGCCAAAACTGGACTTCCTATATATAATTCTTCACCTCCGGACCATTCCGGAACCTCTCGTGACGTCCGGGATCTCATCCGGGACTCCGAACAACTTTCGGGTTTCCGCATACATATATCTCTACAACCCTAGCGTCACCGGACCTTAAGTGTGTAGACCCTACGGGTTCGGGAGACATGCAGACATGACCGAGACGCCTCTCCGGTCAATAACCAACAGCGGGATCTGGATACCCATGTGGGCTCCCACATGTTCCACGATGATATCATCGGGTGAACCACGGTGTCGAGGATTCAATCAATCCGTATGCAATTCCCTTTGTCAATCGGTATGTTACTTGCCCGAGATTCGATCGTCGGTATCCCAATACCTTGTTCAATCTCGTTACCGGCAAGTCTCTTTACTCGTACCGCAATGCATGATCCCGTGACTAACGCCTTAGTCACATTGAGCTCATTATGATGATGCATTACCGAGTGGGCCCAGAGATACCTCTCCGTTTACACGGAGTGACAAATCCCAGTCTCGATCCGTGCCAACCCAACAGACACTTTCGGAGATACCCGTAATGCACCTTTATAGTCACCCAGTTACGTTGTGACGTTTGGCACACCCAAAGCACTCCTACGGTATCCGGGAGTTGCACGATCTCATGGTCCAAGGAAAAGATACTTGACATTGGAAAAGCTCTAGCAAACGAAACTACACGATCTTTTATGCTATGCTTAGGATTGGGTCTTGTCCATCACATCATTCTCCTAATGATGTGATCCCGTTATCAATGACATCCTATGTCCATAGTCAGGAAACCATGACTATCTGTTGATCAACGAGCTAGTCAACTAGAGGCTTACTAGGGACAGGTTGTGGTCTATGTATTCACACATGTATTACGATTTCCGGACAATACAATTATAGCATGAATAAAAGACTATTATCATGAACACAGAAATATAATAATAACCATTTATTATTGCCTCTAGGGCATATTTCCAACATTTCGGTCCTCCGTGTTCCGAGGCCATGTCTGTACATGCTAGGCTCGTCAAGTCAACCTAAGTGTATTGCGTGTGTTCCGAGGCCATGTCTGTACATGCTAGGCTCGTCAACACCCGTTGTATTCGAACGTTAGAATCTATCACACCCGATCATCACGTGGTGCTTCGAAACAACGAACCTTCGCAACGGTGCACAGTTAGGGTGAACACTTTCTTGAAATTATTATAAGGGATCATCTTACTTACTACCGTCGTTCTAAGCAAATAAGATGCAAAAACATGATAAACATCACATGCAATCAAATAGTGACATGATATGGCCAATATCATCATGCTCCTTTGATCTCCATCTTCGGGGCACCATGATCATCTTCGTCACCGGCATGACACCATGATCTCCATCATCATGATCTCCATCATTGTGTCTTCATGAAGTCGTCACGCCAACGATTACTTCTACTTCTATGGCTAACTCGTTTAGCAACAAAGTAAAGTAATTTACATGGCGTTATTCAATGACACGCAGGTCATACAAAATAATAAAGACAACTCCTATGGCTCCTGCCGGTTGTCGTACTCATCGACATGCAAGTCGTGATTCCTATTACAAGAATATGATCAATCTCATACATCACATATATCATTCATCACATCTTCTGGCCATATCACATCACATAGCACTTGCTGCAAAAACAAGTTAGACGTCCTCTAATTGTTGTTGCAAGTTTTTACGTGGTTTGTAGGTTTCTAGCAAGAACGTTTCTTACCTACGTATGACCACAACGTGATTTGCCAATTTCTATTTACCCTTCATAAGGACCCTTTTCATCGAATCCATTCCGACTAAAGTAGGAGAGACAGACACCCGCTAGCCACCTTATGCAACTAGTGCATGTCAGTCGGTGGAACCTGTCTCACGTAAGCGTACGTGTAAGGTCGGTCCGGGCCGCTTCATCCTACAATGCCGCCGAAACAAGAAACGACTAGTAGCGGCAAGAAGAATTGGCAACATCAACGCCCACAACTTCTTTGTGTTCTACTCGTGCATAGTAACTACGCATAGGCCTGGCTCATGATGCCACTGTTGGTAATCGTAGCATAATTTAAAATTTTCCTACGCTCACCAAGATGCATCTATGGAGTCTACTAGCAACGAGGGGAAAGGAGTGGATCTACATACCCTTGTAGATCGCGAGCGGAAGCGTTCCAATGAACGTGGATGACGGAGTCGTACTCGCCGTGATCCAAATCACCGATGACCGAGTGCCGAACGGACGGCACCTCCGCGTTCAACACACGTACGGTGCAGCGACGTCTCCTCCTTTCTTGATCCAGCAAGGGGGGAGGAGAGGTTGATGGAGATCCAACAGCACGACGGCGTGGTGGTGGATGTAGCGGCTCTCCGGCAGGCCTTCGCCGAGCTTCTGCGCGCGAGAGAGAGGTGTTGCAGGGGAGGAGGGAGGCGCCAAAGGCTGTAGTGTGCTGCCCTCCCTCCCCCCCCTTTATATAGGCCCCCAAGGGGGGGTGCGCAGCCCTTGGAGATGGGATCTCCAAGGGGGGGCGGCGGCCAAGGGGGGAAGGGGTTGCCTTGCCCCCCAAGGCAAGGGGAAACTCCCCCCCCCCTAGGGTTCCCAACCCTAGGCGCATGGGGGGAAGGCCCAAAGTGGCGCCCCAGCCCATTAGGGGCTGGTTCCCCTCCACTTTCAGCCCACGGGGCCCTCCGGGACAGGTGGCCCCACCCGGTGGACCCCCGGGACCCTTCCGGTGGTCCCGGTACAATACCGATAACCCCCGAAACTTTCCCGGTGGCCAAAACTGGACTTCCTATATATAATTCTTCACCTCCGGACCATTCCGGAACCTCTCGTGACGTCCGGGATCTCATCCGGGACTCCGAACAACTTTCGGGTTTCCGCATACATATATCTCTACAACCCTAGCGTCACCAGACCTTAAGTGTGTAGACCCTACGGGTTCGGGAGACATGCAGACATGACCGAGACGCCTCTCCGGTCAATAACCAACAGCGGGATCTGGATACCCATGTTGGCTCCCACATGTTCCACGATGATATCATCGGGTGAACCACGGTGTCGAGGATTCAATCAATCCGTATGCAATTCCCTTTGTCAATCGGTATGTTACTTGCCCGAGATTCGATCGTCGGTATCCCAATACCTTGTTCAATCTCGTTACCGGCAAGTCTCTTTACTCGTACCGCAATGCATGATCCCGTGACTAACGCCTTAGTCACATTGAGCTCATTATGATGATGCATTACCGAGTGGGCCCAGAGATACCTCTCCGTTTACACGGAGTGACAAATCCCAGTCTCGATCCGTGCCAACCCAACAAACACTTTCGGAGATACCCGTAATGCACCTTTATAGTCACCCAGTTACGTTGTGACGTTTGGCACACCCAAAGCACTCCTACGGTATCCGGGAGTTGCACGATCTCATGGTCTAAGGAAAAGATACTTGACATTGGAAAAGCTCTAGCAAACGAAACTACACGATCTTTTATGCTATGCTTAAGTTGGGTCTTGTCCATCACATCATTCTCCTAATGATGTGATCCCGTTATCAATGACATCCTATGTCCATAGTCAGGAAACCATGACTATCTGTTGATCAACGAGCTAGTCAACTAGAGGCTTACTAGGGACAGGTTGTGGTCTATGTATTCACACATGTATTACGATTTCCGGACAATACAATTATAGCATGAATAATAGACTATTATCATGAACACAGAAATATAATAATAACCATTTATTATTGCCTCTAGGGCATATTTCCAACAGGAGGAGAGGTTGATGGAGATCCAGCAGCACGACGGCGTGGTGGTGGAAGTAGCGGGATCCCGGCAGGGCTTCGCCAAGCGCAAGCGGGGAGGAAGAGGTGTCACGGGAGGGAGAGGGAGGCGCTAGGGGCTTAGGTATTGCTGCCCTCCCTTCCCCCCACTATATATAGGGCCACGGGAGAGGAGGGGGGGCGCAGCCTTGGCCCTTCCTCCAAGGAAGGGTGCGGCCAGGGAGGAGTTCTTCCCCCCCAAGGCACCTCGGAGGTGCCTTCCCCCTTTAGGACTCTCCCTTTTCCTTATCTTTTGGCGCATGGGCCTCTTGGGGCTGGTGCCCTTGGCCCATATAGGCCAAGGCGCACCCCCTACAGCCCATGTGCCCCCCCGGGGCTGGTGGACCCCCTTGGTGGACCCCCGGACCCCTTTCGGCACTCCCGGTACAATACCGATAAAGTGCGAAACTTTTCCGGCGACCAAAATAAGACTTCCCATATATAAATCTTTACCTCCGGACCATTACGGAACTCCTCGTGACGTCCGGGATCTCATCCGGGACTCCGAACAACTTTCGGGTTACCGCATACTAATATCTCTATAACCCTAGCGTCACCGAACCTTAAGTGTGTAGACCCTACGGGTTCGGGAACCATGCAGACATGACCGAGACGTTCTCCGGTCAATAACCAACAGCGGGATCTGGATACCCATGTTGGCTCCCACATGTTCCACGATGATCTCATCGGATGAACCACGATATCGGGGATTCAATCAATCCCGTATACAATTCCCTTTGTCTACCGGTATGTTACTTGCCCGAGATTCGATCGTCGGTATCCCTATACCTTGTTCAATCTCGTTACCGGCAAGTCTCTTTACTCGTTCCGTAACTCACATCATCCCGTGATCAACTCCTTGGTCACATTGTGCACATTATGATGATGTCCTACCGAGTGGGCCCAGAGATACCTCTCCGTTTATACGGAGTGACAAATCCCAGTCTCGATTCGTGCCAACCCAACAGACACTTTCGGAGATACCTGTAGTGCACCTTTATAGCCACCCAGTTACGTTGTGACGTTTGGTACACCCAAAGAATTCCTACGGTATCCGGGAGTTGCACAATCTCATGGTCTAAGGAACTGATACTTGACATTAGAAAAGCTCTGAGCAAACGAACTACACGATCTTGTGCTAGGCTTAGGATTGGGTCTTGTCCATCACATCATTCTCCTAATGATGTGATCCCGTTATCAACGACATCCAATGTACATGGTCAGGAAACCGTAACCATCTATTGATCAACGAGCTAGTCAACTAGAGGCTTACTAGGGACATGGTGTTGTCTATGTATCCACACATGTATCTGAGTTTCCTATCAATACAATTCTAGCATGGATAATAAACGATTATCATGAACAAGGAAATATAATAATAACCAATTTATTATTGCCTCTAGGGCATATTTCCAACACCTGCATCATCAGTGATACTAGCAATGTCCTCATATGAGGAATTAGTGATAGCAGAGACAGGTGAAGAATTTGTAGCATTAGAAGCATTTGAACATTCAGGTGAAGAATTAGCAGAATCACGTTCAATGCACTTCAAACATGGAGGAACAAATTCTTCCTGGGTAGCGCTGATATGTTGAGCAAGTAATGAATCGCGCTCCTTCTGAAGATCTTCATAACTCACTCTTATCTTTTCAAGATCTTGCTTTATTTGAAGAAATTCATAAGAAAGCTTCTCATGGTCAGATAAGAGAGTGTTATGATGACTTTGAAGGTTGTCAAACTTAGACTGAAGTCTCTGAAGATTTTCAGTCAAGGTTTTTGTGCGATCCATTTCTTCACCTAACATATCATCACTTTTGTCTAGCATGTTTTGAACCTTTTCAAAAGCCTTTTGTTGTTTCACAGCAATCTTAGCAAGTTTAGAATAGCTAGGCTTGAGGTTTTCATCAGATTCATCCTCACTTGATTCAGAGGTGGGGTATTTGAGTACCTTGGCACCCTTTGCCATGAAGCAATAGGTGGGAGCGTAGTCATCATTGCCTTCATCAGCCTTGTTGGTGAAGCCATTTTCTTCAGAGTTGAAGATGGACTTGCTGACGAATGCAGTAGCGAGAGCTAGACTCGCCACTCCAGACTTGGACTCCTCAGATGCCTCCTCTTCCTCATGTTCCTCAGATTCAGCCTCAGAGTCCATTTCCTTGCCAATGAATGCCCGAGCCTTCTTGGAGCTGCTCTTCTTGTGCGATGAAGACTTTGAGGGTTTTGATGATGAGGACTTTGAAGATTTCTTCTTCTTCTTCGCATCATCAGAACTGTAATCCTTGTATTTCTTCTTCTTTGATTCCTTTTCCCACTGAGGACAATCTTGGATATAGTGACCAGGTTTCTTGGATTTGTGGCATAGCCTCTTCTTATAGTCACTGGATGAGGAATCATTACTCCTTGAGGATTTTCCAAAGCGACCACGTCTTGAGAACTTCTGAAATTTCTTCACGAGCAGTGCTAGCTCCTGGCTCAGTTCTTCAGGATCACCAAGGCTGCTACCAGAATCTTCATCTTCAGATTCAGAGACTGCCTTGGCCTTCAGGGCACGTGATCTGCCATAGCTCGAACCATAGAGATTTCTCTTCTCAGCAAGCTGGAACTCATGAGTGTTTAGCCTCTCGAGGATATCAGCAGGATCAAGTGACTTGTAATCTCCACGTTCTTGTATCATCAGTGCCAGAGTATCAAATGATGAATCAAGCGATCTCAGCAATTTCTTCACCACCTCATGGTCGGTGATGTCAGTGGCACCAAGTGCTTGAAGCTCATTTGAGATGTCAGTGAGGCAATCGAAGGTTTGCTGAACATTTTCATTGTCGAGTCTCTTGAAGCGGTTGAAGAGATTGCGAAGAACATCAACTCGAGAGTCACGTTGAGTTGAGACTCCTTCATTGACCTTGGATAGCCTATCCCAGATAAGCTTAGCAGTTTCCAAAGCACTCACTCTTCCATACTGCCCTTTGCTCAGATGGCCACATATGATGTTCTTCGCTTGTGAATCTAGTTGCTTGAATCTCTTCACATCAGTAGCGTTCAGAGAAGGTGAGACTGAGGGAACACCATTTTCCACAACATACCAGAGATCGTTATCAATTGCCTCAAGATGCATTCGCATCTTATTCTTCCAGTAGGGGTAGTCCGTCCCATCAAAGGTAGGACACCCAGCAGAGACCTTGATCATACATGCGGTCGACATAACTAAAACTCCAGGCAGTTAAACCAAAATCACACAGAACAAGGAAGTACCTTGCTCTGATACCAATTGAAAGTGCGTTATATCGACTAGAGGGGGGGTGAATAGGCGATTTTTATGAGTTCTTCACTGAGGAATTTCAGGGTGAGGAAATTCCTAAGCGAAGAACTGCTTTTAGCGGAATAAGTACTCAGATGCATACATGACGGAACATAAACATGGACATCATGATGAAATGAAAACAGACACAGAGTACAAGAAGCGTAAGCACAAGATAAAACAGGATGAAGACAAACAGACTGAAGAAATTGAACTGAGGAAATTGAGAAAGTCTTCAGTCAAAGTCTTCAAACAGATATGAACAAGCACACAACACATTTATGAGGAAATGAAAGAGTTGAGGAAATAGAACCAGTAGGCTTGGTGAAGACAATGATTCGGTAGACCAGTTCCAACTGTTGTGACAGTTGTACGTCTGGTTAAGGCGGCTAGGTATTCAAACCTGTGGACACACAGTCCCGGACACCCAGTCCTGAACATGCAGTCCAAGACACTTAGTCCTCACCGTATTCCCCTTGAGCTAAGGTCACACAAACCTCGCCCAATCACTCGTGGTAAGTCTTCAGGTGACTTCCATATCTTCACAAACTCGGTCACTCGGCGATCCACAATTTCCTCTTGGATGCTCTAGACCATGACGCCTAACCGTTTGGAAGAAGCACAGTCTTCAAAGGTAACAAGTGTCGGATCTACGCAAGATCAATCTCTTCAGTGATGCTCAATCACTTTGGGTTTGTAGGTGTTTGGGTTTGGGTTTTCCTCACTTGATGATTTTCGCTCAAAGTCCTCGAAGGATGGGATGCTCTCAAATGACAAGTGTCGGTTTCTCTCGGAGCAGCCAACCAGCTAGTGGTTGTAGGGGGTGGCTATTTATAGCCTGGGGAGCAGCCCGACATGATAAGACATAAATGCCCTTGAATGATATGACCGTTAGATGGGTAGATATTTTGGGACAGCTGGCGCGTAGCACAGCAACGGTCGGAATTTTGAGTATCAAATACCTCAGGGCTATCATGTTCCTCACTGTGTAGGCAATCCGCACTGGCGAATTCCTAACTCCTCAGTCAGAACAAATTCCTCACAGACCAGAAGAACTTCGTCTCTGTCACTGAAGAATATGACTGAACTGTATGAGATTTCCAATGGCTTCACTCGAAGGGATTGGTAGGTGTAGGATTTTTTTTGACTGGGTAGGTGTAGGATTTTGAGTTGAGCATCACATGAAATTTTTTCCTTAGTATTTCCTCGACCCCTCTTTAACAGTACGGTGTTTCCTATGACTCAAGAAAGAGAAAATGAAACTACGAAAACAAAAGTCTTCACGCTTCATGTTCCTCGAATGAATACCAAGTCTTCAAGGTCACACCAATTTCTCCACTTTCAAAGTCTTCAGAAAGTCTTCAGAAATCCAAACTCTTCAGTCGAAGAACTTCATTTTTAGGGGTCGACTTTCTCTGTAAATATCAAACTCCTCATAGACTTATAGACCTGTGTACACTCACAAACATATTAGTCCCTTAACCTATAAATCTTTAATACACCAAAATCACTAAGGGGCACTAGATGCACTTACAGGTCAAATTGACGACCTATGGGTACACGCACGCCCTGTAAACTGAGAGAGAGGGAGTACTCCTCATTGGTTTGCACCGTTGGCCAATAGACTCTAGATAAAATGATAGTTTCTGGTAATGAAAATGGTTGCAATATGAGACTGCTAATTTGACACCGTTGAAAGAGGAAGAAGTGAACGACGACATACCAACACCAAATCAATCTCCTATGTTCTATTTCGGCATCGTAAAAGAAAAGTTAGGATCACAAGTAGGTAGTATTTATTAGCGACCTCTAAAGGATATTTATTACTCCCTCCGTCCGAAAAAGCAGTGCTAGATACATTCCTTTGAGGGATAAGATTGGGACAAGGTTTTTCGGACGGAGAGAGTATCTACGATACGCGCAAGGCAATCGTGCTGCAGAACCTGACCTTCGAAACTGTTGATTAGGCTGGTCATAGTGGGAGTAATATAGATAGTAACATAGATGCCACATAAGCAAAAATGGTGAGGTGGTAAGTAGTTAATGAGGAGAGAGGCAAATAGAGTAACATAATATGTTACCATCACATAGCGCTTTACAATGCAAAATGAGTTTACAAAGTAATAAATGAAGACATCTATGTTACCACATATATGACACTACCCACTATGAAGGTAGGAATATAGACTAGTAACATATGCATGTTACCACATATATGATACTACCCACTATGAAGGTAGTAACATAGACTAGTAACACTAGAAGAACGCCCGTGCGTTGCAACGGGGCCACATTAATTTTAAGAGTTCAATATTAATATTTTCATACATATCAAGTGACATTAATGATCTTTTTTACCATCAAATCCTCACACACACACTCTCCCTCCCTCTTCCTCACTCTCTCTCCCCCCTCCCTCTCTCTCTCTAACACACACACACACATATCCATCTTATTGGGTACGGGACCATAATCCATCTATTTCACACACACACGCTAGTGCATAACAATATGGATTATGTGTATTATATTTGCCACCACAACCGAGGGAATTAATTTCATGTAAATCAGCCAGCCACAACTCCAAGAATACGCGGAGGAGGTGGCCCGGGTCGGCATCGGCGCCATCCGGCGGGGGCCACGGGCCAGCTTCCAAGTGCGTCTGCGCGCCGGCCACCCACGCCGGGTCCTTCAAGTGCCACTTCCACCGCACCAACTCCCAGGGCCACGGCCACGGCCAGAGCCAGGGAAGCCGCCCTTCTTCGCCCCCTTCACCGGCCGCGGCCAACGCGGTGCCGCGGCACCCGGCCTCGCCGTCCTCGTCCTTTGGCACCGTCGCGACCCAGTGACGCAGCCCAAGCATCGGCCTCGAGAATCAAGAACGCTCGACAATGGAGAGGGAAGGGAAGATCATATACATGTCATAAGAAAGGGAGTTTATTTACTGCTCCCTCGATGTATTGTTTCCTTTGTTTCGAGATTGATTACCATCCATGAGTTAAGGTAAGGTTAATGTGATTGAGCGATTTTTCTGAAAATCAATTATTTGTTTTCTAATTAATGTGATTGAGTGATTTAAGGTAAGGTTAATTATTTTAGATTTGATCTTTAGAGATTGTTCGTAAAAAGGCTGAGATTGAGAATTCCTTGGGCAAAACTCTTGTGCAAAAGGAAAGGGGCCGCCAAGAGGCAGATATGGGTTTTTTTTCGTCCCACCTCCCATGGTTTTTTTGGTACCTCCTCCCACCTTCGCTGGTTTTTTTCGTCCCCTCCCCAAACTTCATCGGTGCCCAGGGAAGCCAAATGAAAGAGAGTTTGTATTTGCAAATCTTGTGCCACTCGCAGGGAACGACGACATACCAACACCAGATCAATCTCCTATGTTCTATTTCGGCATCTTAAAAGAAACGTTGGGATCACAAGTAGGTAGTATTTATTAGCGGCCTCTAAAGGGCACGTTTGCTACTATTAGAACACTACAAATTCTTTGAGATATAAATGTGAGCTATCTAAATCTTTGCACAATTCGTATCTTGTTTCTTTTCTGACGTTTTTACATGTTCTTATGTTCACGCCCGTATATCCTTAAAGTATATTCTTATAAATTTCCCCATTCATCATACGTAGGAGTATTTATCAATGATACGCGCGAAGGGAGTCGTGCGGCAGAACCTGGCCTTCTAAACTGTTGATTAGAGCTCCTCCTCCTAAGTCAGCGGAGCTCCAAAAGTCAGCGTAGCGTAGAGGGGCTCAGCCGTTGATTACAGTACAAAACAATTGCAGGGTCTCTCTCATGCGCAATCTAGACATTCCGTAGAACACAAATATAGGCCTAGTGTACCCGATGATTCCTATGAAAGTCTAAACTACGCTCGCGGGCTGTCTCTTAATAAGTAGTACTACTCGTATATAAACCTCGTCGGCTGAGCTGTCTGCCCCGCCACTCCAGCCAAGCAGGTGCTCCGTCTTCTTTGACAATCCCACCCCACCGGATTGCAAATCGAACAAGTGCTTCTTCTTTCCGAAGGAACATGGACAACGACTACGCGTTGGTACTAGTCGGCCACTGACCAACAAAGAAAACCCATTCAATTCACACGGTCCGCCCAGGCTGCACCTGCACGGCACCACCACCAGGCAGGCAAGCATGGCATGAATCTCGCCGTACCGGGACTCTCCTCTTCTCCCCCGCGGCCCGCGGACGAGCTGACGCGCGGCGCGCCACCAGTTCCGGAAAGAATATCCTAACCGCCCTGGCGGGCCCACCCCCCGTCCCCTCCGTTTTTCCTCGGATAGCGGCGGCCCAGCCCGGGCAGCACACCCCCAACCAATAGTCGTCTCTCGCCCCCCTGCTTTT